>NW_022196897.1:33775056-33894459 GCF_008632895.1 Mastomys coucha | reverse complement strand
GTGGGGCCTGTGGCTCCCGGCTGGCTGCTCAGGTCTCAGAAACTTACCCGAGAGAAAATGGCGAATCCTGCGCGGATCTCTGGCCTAAGGCGCCTCCGGGCTGGGTGCTCCAGTCTCAGAACCTCACCCGAGAAACAACAGGGGATCCTGCTCGGGTCTCTGGCTTAATGTGCTCTCTGGAGTTAGGCGATCCACTTGCAGGGAAGGGGCAGAGGAGGACACTGAACCCCCTCTCAGAGTTATTTGGTTTTCTAGAGTCTAACTTCATGAGTTCTTTGTATATATTAGCTATTAGCCCCCTATCAGATAAAGGATTGGTAAAGATCTTTTCCCATTCTGTTAGTTGCCATTTTGTCCTATTACCGTGTCCTTTGCCTTACAGAAGCTTTGTAATTTTATGAGGTCCCATTTGTGAATTCTTGATCTAAGAGCATTAGCTATTGGCGTTCTGTTCAGGAAATTTTCCCTGTGCCCATAGGCTCGAGTCTCTTCCCCACTTTCTTTTCTATTAGTTTCAGTGTATCTGGTTTTATGTGGAGGTCCTTGATCCACTTGGACTTGAGCTTTGTACAAGGAGATAGGAATGGATCCATTTGCATTCTTCTACATGCTAATAGCCAGTTGAGCCAGCAACATTTGTTTTAAATACTTTTTTCCACTGAATGGTTTTTAACTCCTTTGTCAAAGATCAAGTGAACACAGGAGTGTGGGTTAATTTATGAGTCTTCAGTTCTATTCCATTGATCTACCTACCTGTCACAATACCAATACTATGCAGTTTTTATCTCAATTGCTCTGTAGTAAAGCTTAATTTTCAGGTCAGGGATGGTGATTCCACCAGTGGTTCTTCTATTGTTGAGAATAGTTTTGGCTATGCTAGGTTGTTAATACAGATGAATTTGCAAATATCTTTTTCTAAGTCTGTGAAGAACTGAGTTGGAATTTTGATGGGGATTGCATTGAATCTGTAGATTGCCTAAGGCAAGATGGCCATTTTTACTATATCAGTCCTGCCAAACCATGAGCATGGTAAATCTTTCTGTCTTCTGAGATCTTCGATTTCCTTCTTCAGAGACTTGAAGTTCTTGTCATACAGATCTTTCATTTGCTTAGTTGGAGTCACACCAAGTTATTTTATATTATTTGTGACTATTGTGAAGGGTATTGTTTCCCTAATTTCTTTCTCAGCCTGTTTATTCTTTGTATAGAGGAAGGCCAATGATTTGCTTGAGTTAATTTTATATCCAACTACTTTGCTGAAGTTGTTTATCAGGTTTAGGAGCTCTCTGGTGGAATTTTTGGGGTCACTTAAATATATTACCATATCATCAGCAAATACTGATAATTTGACTTCTTCCTTTCCTATTCATGTCCTTTTGATCTCCATTTGTTGTCTAATTGTTCTGACTAGGATTTCAAGAACAATATTGAATTGGTAGGGAGAGAGTGGGTAGGCTTGTCTAGTCCCTGATTTTAGTGGGATTGCTTTGAGTTTATCTCCATTTAGTTTGATGCTGGCTACTGGTTTGCTGTATATTACTTTTACTATGTTTACGTATGGGCCTTGAATTCCTAATCTTTCTAAGACTTTTGTCATGAAAGGGTGTTGAATTTTGTCTAATGCTTTCTCATCATCTAATGAGATGACCATATGGTTTTGTCTTTGAGTCTGCTCATATAGTGGATTACATTGATGGATTTCCATATATTGAACCATCCTTGCATCCCTGGGATGAAGCCTACTTGATCATGATGGATGATTGTTTTGATGTGTTCTTGGATTCAGTTTTCATGAATTTTATTGAGTATTTTTGCATTGATATTCATAAGAGAAATTGGTCTGAAGTTCTCTTTCTTTGCTGGCTCTGTGTATTTTAGGTATCAGAGTAATTGTGGCCTCATAGAGTGAGTTGGATAGAGTACCTGCTGTTTCTATTTTGTGGAATAGTTTGAGGAGTATTGTTATTAGGTCTTTCCTGAGCGTCTGATAAAACTCTACTCTAAACCCATCTGGTCCTGACTTTTTTGGTTAGGAACTATTAATGACTGTTTCTATTACTTTAGGGGATATGGGATTGTTAAGATAATTTATCTGATCTTCATTTAACTTTGGTACCTGGTATCTGTCTAGAAAATTGTCCATTTCATTCAGGTTTTCCAATTTTGTTGAGTATAGTCTTTTTTTAATAGGATCTGATGATTTTTTGGTTTTCTTCAATTTCTGTTTTTTATGTCTTCTTTTCCATTTCTAATTTTGTTTATTAGGATACTGTCTCTGTGACCTCTAGTTAGTCTGGCTAAGGTTTTATCTATTTTGTTGATTTTCTCAAAGAACCGCTCCTGGTTTGGTTGATTCTTTGTATAGTTAAATTTGTTTCCAATTGGTTGTTTTTAGTCCCGAGTTTGATTATTTCCTGCCATCTACTCCTCTTGGGTGAATTTGCTATTTGCTTCTTTTTATTCTAGAGCTTTCAGAGGTGCTGTCAAGCTGCAATTATGATGACTATTTTCTTTTTTCTGAGACTCACAAATTGTTAACTCATTGAGAACTGACTGCTCAGTCAGAAGATGCCTATGTAAAATCAGAAGTTATGCCCATGTGAATAAATATTCAAATCATAACATAGAAGCACAAGATATATAAAAATGCAATGCAAAAAGACTCACCTAGAGATCAGAATTTTTCAGTAACTAAAACAAAACTTTTACTTGGTAGAAATGATAGACAGATAATTCAAAGGTCTGTTTTTTAATAATGCCCACCAATATCAAAAAATTGAAATGAATAGATAAAGTAAGACTCCCAATTCAAGATTTCAATAAGAAATTTAAAAACTTGTATGAGATATTCAGTGAAGTAATGGAGATTCTGAAAAAGAATATGTGGGTTTTAGTAATGAATAGTTCAGTAAGTCAAACCAAAGCTCAGTGGAAAACTTCAGTAATTGACTAGAACAGATGAATTTCAAGATATAATGAAAGTAAGACACCATAGAGAAATTACTACTTTCAGAAATCAGTAAACAAACAAGCAAAGTAAGCAAGTAAAGAATCAATCTTAAGAGCCTTTGGGAAAGAATTAAGAAGGTAAACCTACAAACTTATAGGCTAGAAGAAAAAATAAAGAAAACATTAATATTTCACATACACACTATGAAATGGTGGCAGCAAATGTCCAAATCTAGGAAAATAATTGTTATCTGCATAGTGTAGGAAGAAATACTTTAAAACAGACATGACTTAAAAAGTCTCAAAGGGTATTCTGAGCTTTTCTCCTAATATCCACTTATCAGTGAGTACAAAACATGTGTGTTCTTTTGTGTCTGGGTTACTTCACTCAGGCTAATATTTTCTAGTTCCATCCATTTGCATGTGAATTTCATGAACTCATTGTTTTAATGGCTGAGTAGTACTCCATTGTGTAAATGTACCACATTTTCTGTATTCATTCCTCTGTTGAAGGACATCTGGGTCCTTTCCAGCTTCTGGCTATAAGAAATAAGGCTGCTATGAACATAGTGGAGCAAGTGTCCTTGTTATACATTGGAGCATCATTTGGTCATATGCCCAGTAGTGCTATAACTGGGTACTCAGGTAGTACTATGTGCAATTTTCTGAGGAACCATCAGACTGATTTCTAAAATGGTTGTGCCAGCTTACAATCCCACCAGCAATTGAGAAGTATTCCTCTTTCTCCACATCCTTGACAGCATCTGCTGTTACCTGAGTTTTTGATCTTAGCAGTTCTGACTGGTTTGAGGTGGAATCTCAGGGTCATTTTGATTTGCATTTCCCTGATGACTAAAGATGTTGAACATTACTTTAAGTGTTTCTCAGTCATTCAAGATTACTCAGATGAGAATTCTCTGTTTAACTCTGCACCCCATTTTTAATAGGTTTATTTGGTATTCTGGAGTCTAATTTCTTGAGTACTTTGTATATTTTGGCTATTAGACCACCATTGGATATAGGGTTCATAAAGATCCTTTCCCAAACTGTGGGTTGATGTTTTGTCCTATTGACAGTGTCCTTTGCCTTACAGAAGCTTTTCAATTTTATGAGGTCCCATTCATTGATTGCTGATCTTAGGATATAAACCACTGGAGTTCTATTCAGGAAAATTTCCCCTGTACCCGTGTTTTCCAGGCTCTTCTCAATGTTCTCTTCTATTACATTCAGTGTATCTTATGTGGAGGTCCTTGATCCACTTGGACTTGAGCTTTGTATGAGGAGATTAGAGTAGGTCAATTTGCATTCTTCTACATGTCAACTTCCACTTAAGTCAGCACTACTTGTTGAATATTCTGTCTTTTTCCCACTGGATGGCTTTAGCTTCTTTGTCAAATATCAAGTGGCCTTAGTATGTGGGTTCATTTATGGGTCTTTAATTCTATTCCATTGATGCCTGTCTCTGTACCAATGCCATGTGATTTTTATATCCATGATACAACTTAAAGACCTTATAAATGTCAAGAAGAAGGAAGATCAAAGTTTGGATGCCTGCGTCCTACTTAGAAGGGGGAACAAAATAATCATGGGAAGTAGAGTATGGGTGGAACTTGGAAGGAAAAAAGGAGGGGGAGAGAAAAAAGGAGACAGGATCAGTTGTAAGAAGAGACTAGGAGACTAGGGAGATGTGTACAGGGTTAGGAAATTGAATACAGGTGTATAGCAGTGGGGGATGGGAAACTGGGTGTAGCCAACAGAAAGTTCCAGACACCAGGAAAACAAAAATGCTCCCAGGACCCAACTGAGATGACATTAGATGAAATTCCCAACAAAGGGGAGAGAGAACCTGTGGAGACCATACCCAGAGGTTAGGCATGGCCCACAGTTGAGCGATGAGGCCACCTACCCTTCTCAAAATTTTAACCCAGAATTGCTCCTGTCTAAAGGAAATACAGGGACAAAGAGTAGAACAGAGATGAAAGCAAAGGCAATTGAGAGACTGCCCTACCTGGGGATCCATCCCATCTGCAGCCACCAAACTCAGACACTATTGCTGATGCCAGAAGTGCTTTCTGACAGGAGCCTGATATGGATGTCTCCTGAGAGGCTTGGCCAGAGTCTTATTGATACAGATGAGAATACTTGCACCCAACTGAATGAGCAGGGGGAGGCAGGGCAATGGAGGACTTAGGGGAAGGACTGAAGGAGCTGAAGGGGTTTGCAATCTCATAGGAAGAACAACAATGTTAACCAACCAAGATACCCTAGAGCTCCCAGGGACTAAACTACCAATCAAAGAATACACATAGAGGGACACCACATATATATACATATGACTACAGCTGTATATGTAGCAGAGGATGGCCTTATCAGGCATCAAAGGGAGGGTAGGCCCTTGGTCCTTTGAAGGCTTGATGACCCAGGGTAGGGGAATGCTAGGGGTGGGAGTGGGCATGTGGATGAGGTAGCACCCTTGTGGTAGTGGGGGAAGAGAGATGAGATGGGGATTGTAGGAGAGGAAACCAGGAAGGGGGATAACATTTCAAATGTAAATAAACAAAATAAACAAAAATTTTTTAAAAAGTATCAAAGGGACATATATTATGAAAAACAGTAAGTGTATATAAAAAAAACAAAGACTTGTAATCAACAAGAGAATAGTGCAAAATTACTTAAAATAACAGACCATGAGAATAATAGCCAACCTTCCAGAAGAAACTCTGAAGGCCTGGAGAGCAAATACTAATGTATTTTAACACTTGAAACAAAATAACTGTCAACCAAGGATGCTGTGTCCATTAAAGTGACTTTTTACATTTAAAAATGCAATAACCATCTTCCAGGATATACCTAACTAATGATGTTCTTTCTATTAAGCTCATTTGAAGGATATTACATACAGAAGTATAATGAAAACATAAAAGTATGTGAGCTTTAGAATAGATGTAAAAATACCTGTCATCTGTCAGATGTATTTGTCATCTCAGAGGATTACTGCTGAATAAGCTCACCTTTTTTTCCTTCTTTTTGATCTCTGGATGACTGTTTCAACTCACCTATTCTCACACAAACTCCTCTTCAAACTGACTGATTCAAACTGTCTTCTCTCAACTTCTTGTTGAATTGCTCTGCTTGGCCTCAAACTATCTCTAGCACTTTATTCTAATCATCTAGCTCCTTATTGTCTTGATTCAACTGTCTCTGCTGAACTGTACTGCACAAACTTCACAAACTGAGCATAACTGGGTGGAATTGCATTAACTCAATTGAAGTCAATTGTATTCAATTGAACAATACTGAACTGACCTCATTTGAAGTTGTCTGCATTGCATGAATTCAACTGAACTGTATTCACTGAACTTCCTACATCATGACTCACTCTGTGATGCTATACACAGCCTTTTTCCTCTCTGTTCAACTGTGAGAGTTGGATGGATCATATTTCTAAATCATTCTGTCAAATTTTTCTCTGATTTATCACTTTTCCTGGCCCTCAATGAGATGTCACTTTCAATCATTACTTCTTCCTTCCATAAACTAACTTTACCTTCAGTGTTTAGGATTAATGGTATGTAATAAGGTTGTATCTGTATTCTACCCAGAGGAATTAAAGGTGTGTCATTACAGCTAGATCACACAGACTGATCCCTCACTGGAGTAGCCATGTTGCTGGATTAATATATGTCTACAATAAACATGTCTTAGTGGAAATAAAGAAAAGGAGGAGGAAGAGAAGGAAGAGGAGGAGGAAGAGACAAGCAATCATATTAATTTTGCTAAAGAGAGAAATTCTAAGACAAAAAAGTGGGGTGTTTATATCTTTCAATACAGACCCTAGATGTAGACCTTAATCCTCCAATTAAAAGATGCAGGCTAACCTGGGATTTTTCTTTTTTTATATGAAGTCCAAAATTGTCCTTCAAGATTATCATTTGAATAAAGAAGGTCTACTGATTTTTTTTTCTTTAGCTAATTTAGTATACAGCCACTTTGCTGAAGGTGTTTATCTGGTGTAGAAGTTCCATGATAGAATTTTTGGGGTCACTTGTGTATACTATTATAAGAGAACAAGGATACTATGACTTCTTTTTCAACATGTATCCCCTTGATCTCCTTTAGATGTCTCATCTAGCTAGCTAGAACTTCAAGTGCTATATTGAATAATGAGAGAGAGTGAGAAGCCTTGTCTTGGCCATGATTTTAATGGAATTTCTCTAACTTTCTCTCCATTTAATTTGGTGTTTCTTATTGGCTTACTCTACATTGCCTTTGCTGTGTTTTGGTATATGTATTGTAGCCCCGATCTCTCTAAGACTTTTGGAATGAAAGGTTGTTGTATTTTTGTCAAAGGCTTTTTCAGCATCTAATGAGTTAATTTGTTTATGTGGTGGATTATATTGATGGATTTTTAAATAATGAACTACTCCTGAATCCCTGAGGTGAAGCCTACTTGGTCCTGGTAGATGATGCTTTTAATATGTACTTGGATTGAGTTTGTGAGTTTTTTATTGAGTATTTTTGAATAAATATTCATAAGGGAAATTAACAGTCTTTCTTTGTTAGGTCTGTTATGCTTATAGACAGAAGCCTAGCATAACTGTCTCTACCTAGGAGTCTATACTTGGCAGCTGAGGGAAACAGATGCAGAGATCCATAGCCAAATATTAGACAGAGCTCGGGGAATCTTGTAGAAGAGTTGGGAATAGGATTGATGAACCAAAGGAGAATAGAAATTCTCCAAAAGGACCAACAGAGTTAACTAACCTGGACCCTTGGGGACTCACAGAGACTGAACCACCATTCAAAGAGCATACATGGGCTAGACCTATGCCCCCACCCTGACACATATGTAGCATATGTGTAGCTTGGTGCTCATGCAGGTTCCTCCCACAAGTAGAGTAGAGGATGTCCCTGACTCTGTTGCATGCATGTGGACCCTGTTCCTCTAACTGAGTTTCCTTGTTTGGCCTCAGTGGGAGAGGATGTGCCTATTCCTGCAGTGACTTGATGTGCCAGAATGGGTTGGTACTCTGGGATCTCCTTCTCCTTCTTGGAGGAGAAGAGGAAGGGGGAATGAAGGGAAGGGCTGTGTGAGAGGGGACTGGTAGGAGAAGGAGGCCTGTGACTGTAATATAAAAGGAATAAATGAATTAATCAACTAATAGAAAAATATACAAGCTAGCTGACTAGATTTTGAAAAACTCAAAACAAGCTAAACAAACAACAATAACAACAAAACAGAATAAAATAAAATAAGAATAGGGTTCCATATTGGTTGTCTGCAAGAAGCTTGTCTCACTGTCAAAACACAGACAAAAATGGTAAAGAACTTTGTAGCAAGCAAATAGATGCTTATGCATGACAAATGGTTTTAATCAAAATTAGTTGGAAAAAAATATATATGTATATATATATATATATATATATGTATAAAACATATCTAAACAATACAATTGTAAAAATATTTGTGTTGACTGTTGCTTCACACATTTATCACATATACAAACACTATGTAGGGAAATCATTTGGTTTATATACAATAATAATTAACTTCAAAACCCACTCTCATAAATGGATCTATTATTCAGACTAATAAAAAAATTCATTAAGAGACTTAAGAATTCAAATGTATCCCAAATTAAATGGATGCATAAACACCTTTGTGTGTGTGTGTGTGTGTGTGTGTGTGTGTGTTTGAGTTAAAAAATCTGTCAACAGCAGGGTGATATACAGTTATACAATACTGTGGAATTTTCTCTCCTCAAAACTTTTCAGACCATAAAGCAAGTATTGAGAAATTATTTTTAAAATGGTAAATAATGTCTTACATGTCTTCTTATAATAGTGGGCAAGTACAAAAACCCAATATCAGAACAAGTACAGAAATTATAAAATCATGTGCTGATTGAACATAAGTTATTGAGTATTTAGTGAGTCAGTGAAGAATTTTAATGTTGTTTTAAAAACCTCAAATTATTTATTTAAAAATAAATAATAAATTCAAGAACTTCTAAGATATAGAAAAGAGAGAAATTTATTGTTGAAAAGTATATATTAAAAGTTCTCAGAAAATTATAAGCAGACAAAATTGTAGAAATTCTTATTGTAACATAGATGACTATTCATGAGATGACTTAGCTAATATTATACTGAATGAAAACTCAACTGAAGTCATTTCTTCTAAAGCAAAAAAATTGAGACAAATGCATCTAATATTTACACTATATTTGAAGCTGAAATTATTAACTGTGCTAGCAGTTATACAAATAAAATAATAAAAGTGATATAAATAAGAAATGAAGAATTTCTTCTGATTTGTACCTGTGCAGGAGAGTGGAAGACATGCTCTGCCACCTCAAATCTGCCCACACCCAGAGACAGCTTGAACTCCAAGAGTTCTGACACACCCAGGATATAGGTGAGGCCCAACTCCCCTGCCCCAATACCTGGCCTAACTGGGACTTCCAAGGGCTCAAAGAATTCAGGAACTCCCACCCACTGTAGACACATGTTCCTTCAAATTCACATCTGCACCTAGGGTCAGATCTTGTGCCACAGCCCTCTTTCTATCCAGTCCACATCCAGAGGCAACTTGACTCCAAAGGAGAGCTGACATAGGCAGGTTCACAGAACAGGTTCTCTAGAACCTGCCCATACCCAGAAACAGTCTGACCTAAGGAACCCTAACATAACCAGGCTCACAGGAGGAACAGACTCCAGTCAAAGACTGAAAGGCCAATTAAAACCAGAGATAACCAGAAGGCAAGAGGCAAGATCAAGAAAATAAGCAATAGAAAAACAATGCTACTTGGTAACATCAGAATCCAGTTCTCCCACCATAGCAAGCTCTGGATACTACCAACACACTTGAAAAGCAAGAATCAGATCTAAAATTATGTCTCATGAAGATGATAAAGGACTTAAAGAAGGTCATAAAAGAAATGCAGGAGAACACAAGTAAATAAGTAGAACTCTTTAAGGATAAAACATAAATTATTTAAGGAAATACAAGAAAAAAACAGGGATAGAATTGAAGGAAACACTTCAGCATCTGAAATCGAAATAGAAACATTAAAGAAATCAAAAAGGGAGGCAATTATGAAGGTTTTCCTAGGAAAACCTAGGAAAGAGACCAGGAGTCACAGATGCAAGCATCATGAACAGAATGCAAGAGATGGAAGAGATAATCTCAGGTGTAGAAGATACCATAGAAGATATTGACAGAACAGTGAAAGAAAATACAAAGAGCAAAAAGCTGAGAACTCAAAACATCCAAGAAATCCAGGGCACAGTGAAAAGTCCAAATCTAAGAATAATAGGTACAGAAGAGAGCAAAGATTCCCAAATCAAAGGGCCAGTAAATATCTTCAACAAAATTATAAAAGAAAACTTCACAAGCCTAAAGAAAGAGATGTTCATGAACATATAAATGCATACAGAATAATAAACAGATTGGACCAGAAAAGAAATACATCTCATCAAATAATAACCAAACACCAAATGTACAGAACAAAAACAACAAAAAGAATATTGAAAGCAGCAAGAAAAAAGATCAAGTAACATATAAAGGCAGACCTATTGGAATTACACTGGACTTCTTTTTTTTTTTTAAGTAGCACTGAAAAACAATTTTATTTAAAATGTGTTTGACTATAAATTTATCAAAATTAATCAAAAAATCAAGTTAGGAAAATTCCTGTCACAAAAAAGAACATCATTAGGAAGGCCACATTCTCTCCAACGGCATCTCTCATCTTTCTGTGACAAACTGGTAGATGTAAGGTGGAGGGACAAGATACACCGAACTTCTAAACAAAGACTCTAAAAGCCAGAAGATCTGGGACAGATGTCCTCAGGCCCCTAAGAGAACAAAAATGCCACTCCAGGCTACTATACCTAGCAAAACTCTCAATTACCACAGATGGAGAAACCAAAATATTCCTTGACTAAACCACGTTTAAACCATATCTTTGCACTAATCCAGGCCTACATAGCATATAATAGAAGGAAACTCCAAGACAAGGAGGGATGCTACGTCCAAGAAAAAGAAAGAGATTGATCTTCATGCTACAATCCCTCAAAAAGAGAACCACACAAACATAATTCCAACTCTAAGAACAAAAATAACAGGGGCAACAATCATTGGTCATTAATCTCTCTCAATATCAGTGGACTCAATTTCCCTATGTCTGTTAGACATAGCCTAGCAGACTGGATATATAAACATGACCCAGCATTTTGCTGCATACAGGAAACATGCATCAGTGACAAAAAAGACACTCAAGCAGAGTAAAAGTCTAAAAATTTTTTTCAAGCAAATGGTCCCAAGAAACAATCTGGAGAAGCTATTCTAATATTGAATAGACTTTCAACCAAAAGTTGTCAAAAAAAAAGAAAAAAGAA
The DNA here is from genome assembly GCF_008632895.1 of Mastomys coucha. Taxonomy (NCBI): domain Eukaryota; kingdom Metazoa; phylum Chordata; class Mammalia; order Rodentia; family Muridae; genus Mastomys; species Mastomys coucha. Next base: position 33,883,107 of record NW_022196897.1, on the reverse strand, counting down.
AAAAGAAAAGAAAAGAAAAAAAAGAAAAGAAAAATGGGGAAGGCTGAACAGCCACATGCCCAAAATGCAAGGGCACTTACATTTATAAAAGAAATGTTACTAAATCTCAAAGCACACATTGAAGCTTATAAAATAATATTGGTAGACCTCAACACCTCACTCTCACCAATAGACAGTTCATGGAAACAGAAACTAAACAGAGACACAGTGAAACTAACAGAAGTTACGAACCAAATGGATTTGACATATATCTACAGAACATTTCACCCTAAAACAAAAGAATATACCTTCTTTTCAGTATCTCATGCTACCTTTTCTAAAATTGGCCATATAATCAGACACAAAACAAGACTCAATCAATGCAAGAAGATTGTAATAATCCCATGAATTCTATCAGACCACCAGAGACAAAGGCTGGTCTTTAATAACAACAAAAAACAACACAAAGTCCACAAACACATGGAAGCTGAACAACTCTCTACTCAATGATAGTTGATCAGTGAAGAAATAAAGAAAGAAATTAAAAGCCTCTTTATAACTGAACAAAAAGGAAGGCACATAATACCCAGACTTATGGGAAACAATGAAAGCAGTTCTAAGAGGAAAACTCATATCTTTGAGTGTCTTCATAAAGAAATTAGAGAGATCATACAGTAGCAGCTTAACAGCACATCTGAAAGCTCTAGACCAAAAAGAGATAAACACATCCAAGAGGAGTAGACTACCAGAAATAATCAAACTCAGTGCAGAAATCAACCAAGTAGAAACAAAGAAAACTATATAAATAGTCAACAAAACTAGAAGCTGGTTCTTTCAGAAAATCAACAAGATAAATAAACCCATAGCCAAACTAACTAGAGGGCTCAGAGACAATACTCAAATTAACAAAATCAGAAAGGAAAAGGGCGACAACAACAATAGAAACAGAAGAAGTTTAAAAAAATTCTCCAGTCCTACAACAAAGCCTACAATCAACAAAACTGGAAAAATCTAGATGAAATGGATAATTTTCTAGTCAGATACCAGGTAGCAAAGTTAAATCAGGATCAGCTAAACCATCTTTACAGTTCCATAATCCCTAGGGAAATAGAAACAGTCATTAAAAGTCTCCCAACCAAAAAAGCCCAGGGCCAGATAGTTTTAGTGCAAAATTCTATCAGAATTTCAAAGAAGACTTAATACCAATACTTTTCAAACTATTCCACAAAATAGAAACAGAAGGAATAGAAAATAGAAACAGAAGAATTTGTTCTATGAAGCCACACTTAAGCTGATACCTAAACCACACAAAGACCAAACAAAGAAAGATCTTCAGACCAATTTCCATTATAAATATCAATGCAGTTATAGTTAATAAAATTCTCCCAAATGGAATACAAAAACACATCAAAATGATCATTTACCATGATCAAGTAGGCTTCATCCAAGTAATGCAGGAATAGTTCAATATATGGAAATCCATCAACATAAACTACTATATAGACAAACTCAAAGAAAAAAATACATGATCATCTTATTAGATTCTGAAAACTTTTTTGACAAAATACAACACCTCTTCATGTTAAAAGTCTTGAAAAGGTCAGGAATTCAAGTCATATACCTAAATATAATAAAAGTAATATTCAGCAAACCAATAGCCAATATCAAACTAAATGGAGAGAAAGTTGAAGCAAACCCACTAAAATCAGGGACAAGATAAGCTGCTCACTATACCCCTATCTATTCAATATAGTACTTGGACTTCTAGCCAGAGCAATTAGGTAAGAAAATGAGGTCAAAGTGATATAAATTTTAAAGGAAGAAGGCAAGTTATCACTATTTGCTGATGATATGATAGTATACATAAGGGATCTCAAAAAAAATTCAACCAGAGAACTCCTACAACTGATAAAGAACTTCAGCAAAATGGCTGGATATGAAATTAACTCAAGCAAATCAATAGCCTTCTTCAACTCAAATGATAAACAGGCTGAGAAAGAAATTATGGAAATGACAGCCTTCATAATAGTCACAAATAACATCTTGGTGTGACTTTATCCAAGCAAGGGAAGGATCTGTATGACAAGAACTTCAAGTCTCTGAGAAAAGGCCTCAGAAGAGGGAAAGATCTTATGCTCATGAATTGGCAGGATTAACATAGTAAGAGTGGCCTCAAATTAATTTGGAATAACAAAAACCCAGAATAGCAAAAACTATTCTCAACAATAAAAGAACTTTTGGGGGAATCAATATTCCTGACCTTAAGCTGAGAAGTACAGAGCAATGGTGATTAAAACTGAGTAGCATTGGTAGAGTGACAGGGATGTAGAGCAATTGAATAGAATTGATGACCCAGAAATAAACACATACACACCTATGATCACTTGATCTCTGACAAAAAGCCAAAGCCATCCAGTGAAAAAATGGCATTTTCAACAAATGAACAAATGGTATTGGTTCAATTGGCAGTAGACATGTAGAAGAATGCAAATTGATCCATTCTTATCTCCTTGTACAAAGCTTCAATCCAAGTGGATCAAAGACCTCCACATAAAACCAGAAGAGCTGAATCTGATAGAAGAGAAAGTGGGGGAAACCTTGAACACATCAGCACAGGGGAAATTTTCCTGAAGAGAACACTTATGGCTCAGGCTCCAAGATCAACAATTGATGTATGGAGCCTCAGAAAACTGAAAAGCTTACATAAGGCAAAGGAAACTGTCAATAGGACAAATGGCAATCTGCACATTGGGAAAAGATCTTTACCAACTCCACATCTGATAGACAGCTAATATCCAAAATATACAAAGAACTCAAGAAGTTAGACTTCAGAGAACAAATAACCCTATTTTAAAATGTGATATAGAGCTAAACTAAGAATTTCTGAGGACTATTGGATGTCCAAGAAGCACCTAAAAGTGTTCCACATCCTTAGTTGTCAGGGAAATGCAAATTTAAACAACCCTGAGATTCCACCTCATACCAATTAGAATGGCTAAGATCAAAAACTCAGGTGACAGCAGATGCTGGTGAGGATGTAGAGAAGTAGGAACACTTCTCCATTGCTGGTGGGACTGCAAGCTGGTACAACCACTCTGGAAATCAGTCTGGCAGTTCCTCAGAAAGTTGGAAATAGTTCTACCTGAAGACCTAACTGTACCACTACTTGGCATATACCCGAAAGATACTCCAACATAGAACAAGGACACTACTCCACTATTTTTATAGTAGTCTTATTTATAGTAGCCAGAGGCTAGAAACATCAAAGACATCCCTCAACAGAAGAATGAATACAGAAAATGTGATACATTTATGCAATGGAGTATTACTCGGGTATTAAAAACAATGACTTCATAAAATGGATGGAACTAGAAAACATCATCCTAAGTGAGATAACCCAGACACAAAAGAACTCATATGGTATGTATTTACTGATAAGTGGGTATTACCCTAAAAGCTCAGATGACCCATGGTACAACACACAAACCATATGGAGTTTAAGAAAAAAAAAATCAAAGTATGGATGCTTCAATCCTACATAGAAAGGGGACAAAATAATCACAGGATGTAAAAGGAGGAAGAGATCTCTGAGGGAGGGAGAAGGGAGTAGGAAAAAAGGGGGGCAGGATCAGGTATGGGAAGGACAGGTGAGAAGTAAGATGGTCACGAAGTTGAACAGCATATGTAGCAGTTGGGGATGGGGAACTAGGGGTAGCCACTAGAAAGTCCCAGATGCAAGGGAAGCAAGAGTCTCCCAGAACCCAATGGGGCTGACTTTAGCTGAAATACTCAACAAAGGGGAGCTAGAACCTGTAGAGACCACCTCCAATAGAGAGGCACAGCCCCCAATTGAGGGATGGGACCACCCACTCATCTCAAATTTTTTAACCCAGAATTATTCGTGTCCAAAGGAATGACAGGGACAGAAATAGAACAGATATGGAAGGAAAGGCCTTCCAGAGATGGTCTCACAGAGGGATCCACAGCATCTGGAGATACCAAACCTTGACACTATTGCTGATGCCAAGAAAAGCTTGATGACAGGAGTTGTATGGCTGTCCTCTGAGAGATTCTGCCAGGACTTGACAAATACAGATGCAGATACACATATCCAGCAATTAGACTGAGCCATGGGACTGCAAAGGAAGAGCTAGGGAAAGGAGTGAAGGATTTGAAGGGGATTATAATCCCATAGGAAGAACAATATCAACTAAGCTGACCACCCAGAGCTTCTAGAGACTAAACAACTAATCAAAGAGTATACATGGATGGATCCATATCTTCATCTACATATGTATCAGAGCCTTATCTGGCATCAATGGGAGGGGAGGTCCTTGGTCCTGTGGAGGTTTGATGCTCCAGTGTAGGGGGATGCTAATGTAGTTAGGTGGGAGTGGGTGAGTAGGTAGATGAACACCCTCACAGAGGGAAAGGAGAGGGGGTAGGGGGTATGAAATGGGGGTTTGTGGAGGAGAAATCAAGAAGGGGATATCATTTGAAATGTAAATGAATAAAATGATTAATAAAAACATCTTCATAAATATACTAAATTAATACTTCACTTTTGTCTCAAAGAAAAAAATGAAGAATTCATTATCTCTATTTACAAAGCACATTATCCTATAATTAAAAGCTCTAAACACTCTACCTCAAGTAAATTGGATCCTATGTATGTGTAAAAGTGTATATATATGTATATATATATGTATATTCTCAAATTAACATAAATCAAAATAAATATATATAAAGCAATTGTTATTCTATAGAATGATAGTATACACAGTTTTTAAGGATAAGAAAAACAATCTTATTTGTCACAGATAGAGAAAAAGGAATTCACTATGGAGTTAAACTGATACAACAAAAACTGTAATACTCTGAAAGAAGATAGCACATAAAACCAAGAAGTTTAAAATACATCACATGTTCACAGAATTTTAGAATTTTTCTTGTGAAATAGTTATATTAGCAAAAGTGATCTAAAGAAATAATGCAATGCTTATTTATAACCCAATGACATAGAAATAAGAAATGATTCTATTATTGATATGGGATAGTAAAAGACTCTCTCATACACAATACTTTCCTGAGCAGAATGAATGTTAGAAATATCACAATTTCTCATTTTCACTGTACTTTAAAATCTTAACAAAGAAAGCCAGTCTGGTACTGGCACCAAAAACGTGACTTAGACAAAAATCCTGGAATGTTTATTTAAAAGCCTGTGCAACTACAACAATCTTACTCTCCAAAAGGTTTTCAAAAAGAAATTAAGCTGGAACTGCACTGTACGCTTCCTCTAGCTACAATGAGAGTAGGTGCTATTGCAACTGCTCATGGAGAAAGTTATTAACAATATTCCTACCTTTGTATCCTGGGTCTTATAATACTGACCAACAAACCAATGCAATAATGGCATGGCTAAGGGCTGGAAGGCCATGGTGATGAACGGCTCTCTGAACTTGGAGCCCATCCAATGGTAGAAAACACATAGACCTGGTATTACAAACCTGTTTGAAAGCTTGTGGCTGGGAATGGTCATAGGCCAAACCATAGAAACTACAATAGTTTCAACCCCCTATGTCCCTAGTCTGACCAGCATCAGTGTGTACGTCCAGTAAATCATCCCTGTGTGACTAAAATCAATGTTAGTATTGTGTGTAGAGTGACTCCTAGGCCATTTGGTGGGTTGGCTGGAAGGTTCCCTAGTCTCAAGCACCCCTTAGTTACTGACAATGAATGTCATCAAGCCAGCTGGGCCCTCCTCAAGCAGTTAAGGTTTTGTTTTTTTTTTTGTCTTGTTTGTAGAACTTTTAGAGAGACGCAAGAGTGTGAAACCTGGATGCAGAGTTTCCTTGGGTCTGAGGACAACGGATGCTCACTTCTCTTGACTGGGTGGGTGGAATACAATCTACCCATTTGAACTTGGACTCAGTCAAGACTCTCATCCAGGAGCCTATGCAGCATTGTATTGAATCTCGGATTTGTTTAGTTTTGTGGCTCCTCTCTCCTCTGTTCTTAACTCTGTCACTATGGGATATCTGGGTCCCTTTGGTGGTATATCTGGGTCTCTTCCCTCTCCTTCCCAACTCTGTTGATTGTCCTCGGTATAGCTGGTCTGTCCATGTCTGTCAGTTAATGTTTGTTGTTTCGTCTCATTTCCTGAATGTTGTTGTGTTTTATTTTCAGAGGGAAAATGGTTAAAACTTCATCTGATGGCTATTTTCCTTTTAACTTAGCTTTAAATTATTTCAAGGATTTAAAAAGCAAAGCAGCCTGAATTGAGAGAACAAAAACTGATAAAACTGCCCTTGAAGCCCTGCACCTGCAGCTAGGAGTCTAGCACTGCTGGAGAAGTCCTGCCAGGGATTGCTTGTCTATACAAGCCACTCTTAAAGGGGCCAGCAGCTTCTTGGCTTCTCTGATAAGAAAACTGATGGCTATGAGAACTGGGAGCTCCTCCTTTGAAATTACAGCTTGAGAAAATAAGTAAAATTTTGTCTGTCTAGTCTAAATGTGTAGTATATGTGGCCACTTCATGTTGTCTCTGTCTGGTAATAAATGTGTAAATATGTTCTCCATATCTTGATTATTATTTATTGGCTTGTAAATTATTGAGTATTGTTGAAAATCTGTAAAATCTGTAACATTAGTAAAAAAAAATAAATGTTAGCTTATAACTCATCACACAGGGTTGAAGTCATTTTGGGCAACAACACACAACATGAGCCAACCTAGGGAAACAAGGAAGATACTTTTAAATTGGAAAAATATTTTTATGCAATTCCTGTCTTAAACATCAGACTAATAATAGATAAGATGTTTCTTTAATTAGTTATTAAAACTGTACTTTCATGTGTTCGTATATGAGAACTTTTCTTGCTGACAGCCATCCAATCTAACAACAAAATAATGCTTTTGATATTGATTTTAGAAACACTGGATTGTTAAATTATTTAAAAATTGTTTTTTTTCTGCTAAAATTATGGTTACACTGATAAAAATTGGTTTGTCTTCTAAAAATTATTGTTATGCTCTATGACTTCACTCTTTAAAAATGACAGTTTATTTTCTATTGGGAAAACAACATTTATAAATCAAATACATAAAGCTATGGGACATTTTGGCATTTGTTACATGTTTTATTGGTATATGGTGGTTACAATAAAGGAGGAAATTGTAATGAAAATAACTATAATGGTTATGCAAACTATAATAACTTTAGAAATGATAATGGACAACAGCAATCAACTTGTGAACCCATAAAGGGTGGCAATTTTGATGGAAGAAGTTCAGGCAGTCCCTAAATTAGCAGCTATAGATCTGGTGATGAAATGCTGGATATAGTAGCAGAATTTTTTAAACTAAAACAGAAATAAACTACAGTTCTTGACAGGAGAGAGAACAAGGAGTTGTCAGGAAAGGTACAGGTTACTTTGAAACAGTCATCCCAAATGCATTAGAATAAATTTTAAAATCTGTCACATAAGAAACAATGATCCATTGTCATAAAAGTTACTGCAGCTTAAACAGAAAACCATTCTTGTTCAGGACTGTCATAGTTATAGTTTGAAAAGCAATATAGATATTGATTATGTAACAATATTAATTAGATATACATTCCTATTATAGCTTTGTTCTTTTCTTTTTCTTTTGTTACATGAAATATATTGCTCTGTAAATTATGGCAATGATACCAGGAATAAAAAATAAAGAATTTGTTAATTTAAAATTTTTTTTTAGAATTCTGCAATATTAAAAAAGTTACAAATGACTAGCTCTTAAAATCTATTCCTGTTTTTTTTTTTCTGTTTTCTTGAGCTCTAGTGAAACTCCAGCAGCTTTGCCTCCTTTTAGTTCAAGGATCTGAGCAGTTAAAAACCTCTCTCAGCCAAGGTCGGAAAAGTTTCTAGTCTCTTTATGTAGTAGGTTTGTGGGTTTAAAAGTTTTTATTTTGATACCAGAAGATTTTCAATTCAAAACTGTAATTTTAAGGCTCAAACCTAACAGGATTGATAGCCCATAAACTCAAAACTCATCACATCCTTTAATATATTTAGAAGTGTATTTTGAGTCATGTTAAATAAGGATGTAGCTAATTACAAGTTTAAAGCTTTAGTTAGTTTCCTGTTTTATGTTTGAAAGACAGTTTGAAAAAAAATAAATAAGATCAGACAAAGCTTGTTTAATTCAATTATGCTAGGTAGATACTAGCCCTCAAACCAGTCAGAGATCTGTTGAATATGGCATTTAATATGTTTAAACTTACTATGACAGACAGAGACTCTCAAACCCTAACAGTTACACCCCAAGGCCTCCTTGGGCACAATGAAGGATACAGCAGGAATTGTGGTATGATAACCACAGGGCATGACTATACGAATTCCTTGCCTGCTGCCAGAGCCTAGCCTGGACAATGGACAAATAAGGGACAACTGTTGCTTTAATTCAAGGTGAGGTCAGTCCCTTCCATGTTCCTCCTCCACAGGAAAAAGCCTCTACATTTTCTGGGCCTGATAGCCAAACAATGCCTCTGCCTTTGGTGCCATAGAGAGAGAGGAACCTGAGATAACTACCTAGGTAATAAAATATGAACAAGTCTTTATCATTTTAATTGATGTATATGCCATTTAAATACAACTTTTGTATCTCAGATCTCCAATCATATTGATGGCTAAGAGACATCTTAGCTTGACAGCTAGAGAACAACAGACAACTTGCTCCTTACCGCAAGGGAATCCCCCATTGTGTTAGTTCATTAGTCAATTCATTAATTAGTTAAAACAACTAGGTCTTTAATTAAAAACAGCAAATAGGCTTGTCTTACTCACAGGCCTCACATTAAACGATTACCCTCAATAATCAGTCACATGTGTCTCATAGTAAATAATTGAATAAAAAATATAAAATTTGAATGTTGTTTAAGGCCTATGAAAAATGTTTATGGGTTTAGAGAAATGTTTGAGATAGATAAAAGCAAGTGAAGAAGGTTAGAGGATGTAAAAAGAACTTGTATGATGATAAAAATTATTTAGTAATATGAAATGCTTCAAATTAAAGATGTCTGAAATGGGTAAATACAAGTTATAAATGTTAAATATCTAAAAAGTTGTTCAAGATTGAAAGTTGGAAGGTCTAAGAAATGTTTTAAGGCATATGTACATACAAGTTATAGAGGTATATAAAAGTAATTTAGTATGAATAAAAATGAAAAAATATTTTACATTTCTTTGCCATTGTTATTGTTATTTTAACAGTGATCAATAAAGTTTTGTACCAGAAATTTCCCTGTCCAATCACTTTAAATATTTATACTACGAGAAGCCTGTGATTGTACAGGGAAAAAGGAGGCAGAGCAAAGAGTTTCAGAGACAGGGATGGGGGAGAAAGATGGAGGAGAAAGGAAGATGGAAGGAGAGGAAGACAATCCAGATTCCATGTGGCTTTAAATAGCCACAGGTAGATATGAATATCTTAAGAGGATAGAATAATTGAGATAACTAGTCTAATCTAGGTGGGGAAATTGTATCATTAACAAGTGACTCTGAAATTATTGTGTGGGCATTTTGTGAATTGAGAATTTACTGATACATAAATATGACTGATTAACTATAAGCTTCTAGAGTTTTGATTTACTAGGTTACTGGAATATGGGACCACCAACCACAGGGGGTTTATGATGGAGAAGGTACTGCGGCTATGAGACAAGCAAACTGGAGCTGGAAAGACCACGATTGGTTGGGCACTGTTGGGGCTAGCCTAGAGGCAGAGGCAGCAAGACCAGCAGGCAGAGAGTAACTAGGTGTAGTGTGGGAACTTGGCATTCTTTTTAATATTTCCAGCAACAAGTTTTGATAACCTAATAGTGGACTGGCTGCTTACAATTCAATCACAAGCTCAAGATTTTACATTTTCTTTGGTTGTCTTCTAGATATAGACTTAAAAGTATTTCTCATCCTGCTGAAAACATCTCTGTTCAATTTGTGTATCTAGCCTTCTAGATTTAAAAAATGATGTTCTATACTTTTTAACCCAAATCCATAGCTTTTACTAGGTCTCACAGGCCTGAATCTATTCCTGTTGTCTAACAGACATCTGTTAAACCCTTTTTCTAATATATGGATTTCAATATAATGCTAAATACTAATGTAATCCTACTGTACACTAAATTTCACATAAATTTCAGGTAATAAATAAACTAGAAGATTTGGATCCACCTACCACAGATTAAATTGACTCCAGATAAGTATACCTGCTTGTGATTGTAAATGTGATTTTTGCCTTGGTCCTGGGATTTCTTTTTTTCTTTTTTTATTTTAGATATTTTCTTTATTTACATGCGAATTTCTCCATTCCCAGTTTCCCCTCCAAAAAACAAAGAAACAAACAAAAACAACAAAAACAAACCCCTGTTGCCTCCTCCTTCCCCATACCTGCCACCCCGCCCTCTCCCACTTTCTGGCCCTGGCATTCCCCTACACTGGGGCTCAGAACCTTCACAGGGCCGAGGTCCTCTCCTCCTATTGATGCTTGATTTTGCAATCCTCTACCATACACATGCTGCCTGAACAATCAGACCCCTCCATGTGCAGTCCTTGGTTGGTGGTTGAGACCCTGGGAGCTCCGAGGGTACTAGTTAGTTCATATTGTTGTTCCTCCTAAGGGGCTGCAAACCCCTCAGCTCCATTGGTCCTTTCTCTAATTCCTTCACTGGGGACCCTGTACTCAGTTCGATGAATGGCTGTGAGCCTCTACATCTGTGTTAGTCAGATACTGTCAGAGCCTACTTCCTCAATTACGAAACAATTTTAATTTCTGTCCCTAATCTGTATTTGTCTCAGCAGATTTTCATAGACTCATTTAAGGAATCATCTGTGAAGCTACTGAACTCTGACTTGCTGAAAGCTGATGTTAACCAGTCTAGTTGATGTGATTGTTCCCTGTCTTTCATCAGGATCACCTAATCAGATGCTTCTGATAAATTCCACACTGCCCAGCCTTTGACTAGCATTTCAGCCTTCTTTGGCCTCTTTGACAGTGTCCTAATGTCAGCAAGAATCAGTTACAGAAGAAAGATATGACATCTAGAGTTCCAACTTACAGGCTGAAAATGCTAAGTTTAAAATGGAATCCCCTTGGGCAGACACAGAAAAGGACCCCTGTTCATGATCCTGACAAACCCAATGGCCATGAAAATAGGTGGGATCCAATTCTGGATTCATTCCTTTCATCTGAAGTTCATCTCTTGGAAACATCAGGACTGGAACCAGTGATAGGTCACCAGAAAACATCCTCAGGACCCATTAAAAACCAGACTGGTAAAAGACTCTGGACACTAGTTTTCTATTTTGCATTGCCTTCAGTCTCTGAGATACATGCTCCAGTACAACACATAGGAACTTTGATTAGAACTATGAACAGGAGCCTAATTAATTATGTCATTGCTTATGGTTCCAAGATGCAAACCTTTGACTGATGTAAACTGTTTGGGACAAAATGGAGTAGGAATTCAATGACTGCAAGAATATATGCTCCCTCATTGTCTAAGTCTTTTGGATATGGGACTCCAAGTATGTAAAATATGTAAATATGTAAAATATGGTATATGCCTGACCCTCAGATGAAGACCCTAACTGGGGACAAAATGTATACTTTTGTGCTACAAGGGGCTGTGAAACCATCCAGAGATTCCAGGTCATCAATATATCATTAATCCCAACAAAATGTTAATTCCTCTCCCTGACCTAGCATGGACAAGTCCTCTGCTTATATCCAAGCTCATATAAGATATGAGTTTTGGTACTTCAACACTGTAATGTACATATGTTAACTGCAAGAACTTCCAAAAGACACTTGGTTTGCTTATGCCTTGGGACAACTCCCTATACTAGTCCCCAATTGAACTATGTCCCTGGCCTGACTAGTATTAGTGTATGTGTTCTATAAATCACACCTATCTGGCTGAGGTTGATATGTGTGTAGTTTATGAAGCAACTCCTAGACCACAACAGCGAGTTCATATATTCTGATGTTGAGACCTTGCTTCACTGATATTATAACCTACTTTATTGAGATTCCAATATAGTCTAGACAGCAGCAGCTCTCTTGTACTCCAATATCACATTGAGGCTGTTGAGACATCTGGACTTTTTGTCTGAACAGCTGGTGGATCCTTGGCCTTTCCATTGATAGATATCATTGTTGGATTACTAGGGCCACAGCTTGTAAGCCATTCTAATAAGTTATAGTGATACATATGACAGTTGTGGAAGAGAAGTGAAGCTATTTTTATAAATTCATTAGGGACATAAAGGAGAAATCAAAATAATCATGAAGAAAACGAGAATGTTGTAGGCAAAGTATGATTTTCAGGTTCATGGCTTTATTAGAAATTAGGTGGAAATATCCTTTATAGGAGGTGAAAGGACAAATGACATTTTATGTGTGAGAGAGCATGCCAAGACTTCAATGTGGACCCTGTTGGAGAACTGCAAAATAGTTTAAAGCTAGTCAAGAAATTAGAAGACAGGACTATGGTGTTGGTATTTTATTTGTTGAGGTAAGCATGTTTATAATTTAATGATGATGTAAAAATGATGAATACAGAAATTGCATGACTATTCCTGAGAAAATGTGAACAAAAGTCTATCTTCCTCAGATAGGATAGGAACAATATATAGAGAAACAATTTTACATGCCTTTACCTTAGTAAATCAGTGATTTAATTATGATTACTTACTGGACTCTGCATGAAGGGTTTCTTACTGGAACCTGGATGACTCAAATATACAACATCTTGTTTCAGTAACTATAGTCTTTTGTAAATTTCATATACTTCCTCATATTTTCTCTAAGAAAGAATATTTCAATCTGGAAGATAGAACTACAGAGAAGAGGTAACATCTAAATCCATGTGTAGATTAAAGTATGGTAGAGAAAATGTGAGAGAAATAGTCTAGTTTACAATGTCTAGTTAAGACTATTCTTCAAATTGTAGGAGAGTAAGACAATAAAATTAGAACACAACCCATTCTGGTGGTTGTATGTAGAGGAATTTTAATTCAGCAATATGGCTGCCCTGATCATATCCAAAGACCTTCTAGGTCTGTGTGATCCTTCTGAAATGCAGAGATACCACACACCATTAAAGCCTCTAGCTGGAATACAAACATCTCTTTAGTACACACTTTTGATAGCAAACAATGAAGTGTAATTGAGGGATAGTCAAAGTGATGAATCAGAGAAAATTTGACAGAATAGGATACACCCAACTCTCACAGTAATAGTACAAGAAAGAGAAGCAATTTAAATGTGATGCAAAGTAAGTCAGTGCAGTTCTTTGCAGAGCAGTCAGTACTTAGGAGTTGGTGCAGTGAGTGTAGTGCTGTAAAGGTCAGCAGAGGCAGGTGAAACCAGAGAGGTATATCTTGATCAAGTGATCTTGATCTTAGTATCAGGTCTGTGGACTCATGTATCTTATAGCTAAGCACTGTCAGATAAGAAGAGATTCTTGACAGAATGCAAAGTATATTTTATATTTGATAATTTAAATAACATAAAGTATAATTCTGATATCAATGAATGCCTTATAATTTCAAAGAAAAATTATAAACTAGAAATAATTTGTAAGTTTTTTTCTCTTTGTTCTTGCTATGTGAATTATTCCGTGGCCAAACCATCTGTTGCAATGCTATCTTAGAACATAAAACTTTTAAATTCACTTATGGCTTAGTTTGAAACTTCTTTTTTTTTTCCTGGCTGTCCTGGAACTCACTCTGTAGACCAGGCTGGCCTCGAACTTGGAAATCCTCCTGTCTCTGCCTTCCAAGTGCTGGGATTAAAGGCGTATGCCACCAAGGCCCGGCCAGTTTGAAACTTCTTACCAGGAGTCTAGCATTGACTTTACTTATTGTAGTACATCAGTAAAAACTGGTAACATTTTCTACTAGTTTAAGGAATATGTTCATGGCTGAATTTCAGGTTATTTTTGGCACCTTACTGTGGCCCATATATAGGATATGCAACAAGAAAAGTATCACTCTATTCCATAAGAGCATGTTTTTTTCCTCAACTGCAGGAAAAATATATTAAGAAATTTTTCAAAATTCAGGCTGATAAAGGAGACTACACTGTGCCTGGGTTGTTCTAATTCTGTGTCTTTACCCTATTTAATTCTTGTATTCATGAATTAAGGTAGGGGTATAATTAGGAGGAAACAGACACAAAACTCATGTTTAATTTTCTAAAGGCACATAGTGTAAATTGCAGGTGAAAATTTAGAGTAAAGGGTTTGATTCAAGATTGGAGGTGGATAGAGGAAAGGAACTGTGTGGAAGAGGGGGAGAGGAAGGGAACAAGGATGGGGATCAGGGGTAGGAAGCATTGGGGGAGGCTGAGAGTGAGATATTAAAATGGTAGGGGGCATCTCTGGGACTAGCCAGAGACCTAGGACTGGGAAAGCTTCTGGAAGTCTATGGGGGTTACCCTACCTGATACTTCTAGCAACTGGAAACTGAACTGATAGCTGGATTGGACTTCCAGTAGAAGGAAGGAATATCAACCCACCCACAAAACTTTTGACACAAAATTTGTCCTCCCTACAAGTTGTACAGGGATACAAGTGGAGCAAAAATTGATCAAACGGCCAACCAATGACTGGCCCAACTTGAGATCCATCCTATGTGAAAGAGCAAACCTCTGACACTATTAATGAATGATATTCTGCTATGTTTGCAGACAAGATCCTAGCATAACTTTCTCCTGAGAGGCTTCATCCAGCAGCTGGTGGAAACAGATGCAGAGACTCACAGCCAAACATCAGAGAGCCCAGGGAGTCTTGTAGAAGCATGGGGGTTAGAAATGAGTGAGCTGGCAGGGAGTCAAGGACACCACAAGAAGACCTACAGAATGAACTAACTTGGACCCAGTGGGAGCTCACAAAGACTGGGCCACCAACTAAACAACATGCAGGTTTGGACCTGAGCCCCCTACACATTTGTAGTAGTTGTGATGTTGTAGTTCTTCATGTGGGTCCTTTAACAATTGGAATGAGGGCTATCTCTGATTCTGTTGTCTGCCATTGGTCTCATTTCCACTAGCTACCCTGCATAGTTGAGCCTCAGTGGGAGAAGATGCACTTAATCCTACTTTGACTTGATGTCCCAGGGCATCCTCATACCCAAGGCAGGGCTTCTCTTCTATGAGGAAAAGCAGAGCAGGTAATGCTGTAAGAATTTGTAAGTGTGGGACTGGAATGGGGAGGGTCTGTGATTGGGAAGTAAAGTGAATAAATAAATAAATAAATAAATAGATAAATAACTGAAAACCAGCAAACAAACAAACAATCAGACAAAAAAATCTGTCCAACTTCAGCTATCACTGGGTCTTTGAAAAAACTGAACAAGAATATTTTGAAAAAAATTTTAATGAAAAAAATACATATTATTTCTTACATGGTTGATATGGCTACTAAAATAGACTGATTAAAGAATTAATCATCAGTAAAATTTTCTGATTTTGATGTTATAAAACAATTTTAAGTGTAGGCATTTTATAGTAATTCATGCAGTTGGCCAATATGTCAGCATTTCTTATAACTGGAAATATGTCATAGCATTGACAGAAAAGGAGGTCAAATATCCTTTCTGTTTAAACACTTATTGCCTATATAATAAATGACTAATGGTTTGTAAGGTGATTGGAAATAAAAGTTTGTTGATGTAGTGAAATGCAAATTGAGCATTTGTTAGAGTCCATCAAACTATGTCTTAAAAGTATATATAGACATAATCTTCCCAATGTATTCATCTTAAATGTTAAAATCAAGTAAAAATGTTATCTAATGAATTTCTCAAATATTTGGTTCCTTTGTTTCTTTTAAAGAAAGTTGCAATAGATTTTTAGACTTAATCTTCATCTGAAAGTATGAGTTACAGAAGAAGAAAACATCATCCATATCAAAGCTAAGAAGGCAGCTTCTTTTAAAATCATTTTGAAATCCACAGGTCATTCATTCTTTTAATACATTTTATTATTCTGTATATAAAAATAAGCATTGTGTTGGTGGGTGGTTTGGGAACATGGGTTTAATTTCCAGCACTCAGAAGGCAGAGACAGGTAGATCTCTGAATTTGAATCCTTCCAGGGTTACAGAGCAAGTTCCAATACAGCCAAGGTTAAATAGAAAAACCCTGTCTCAAACAAACAAACAAACAATCCAAAATAACGACAAAAATCATTGTGTGCAATTTGATAGTTTTGTATGGTTTTGTTTTAGGTAACTACATTTTTTTAAGTCCCATTATTAAAAATTTCAGTGCACTTATAATAGAGTATTTATTTCAAATCTTCCATAATATAATCATGAACTGCCAGGTTTGTGGTCCTTGCACTGATTCAAGTCAGACAATTTTCAAATCTTGTTTCAGCCATGAATAGTTTGCACTTTATTTTCTTGCTGTCAACTTGAATATAACATCTGCCAAGAATCATGGCCTAGTATTACCAGGATGTCTTCTGTGAAGGTGATTTCCCTTTGGAATTTCTTTTCTATGAGATATATTAGTGTTCAGACCTTAATTCTAGGATAAAATGTCAAATATAAGGTTGCTGGCTGAATAAATACTAACCCCCTACACACAATTCAATTTCAAAGAGCAACCCAGGTGAGAATAAATAAATAAATAAAAGGTTTGGTTAATGTGGGACATTGCTTGGTACTGTGTCATTCCAAACTCCTTCTATTTAACAGCAAAATTTACATTGACATATGAATGATGTATAATGCAGTATAATTATTTACGGGGTCTTTGAAATGAAGAGCCCCTTTTTTTCCAAGTGATTTAACTTTGGAAAGGAATTACTTCAAATGCCCAACAAATACTATTAAAGGAGCTTTATGAGGCTTTTTCCCTGCATATTTCTACACATGGACAGACTATTGTGTGTTCTAAAACCTGTATTTACATGACACACTTTTATGGTCCAATGGGCAAACACTACTTAGTCCTAAAATAACATCACAGTAATGACTACAGTCAAGACAGCAAGAACACTCCACCATTATTACCCGTATCAGACTGCACCAGATGGGGTATCTGTGGTCGAGTGCTGACGGTGGTGAACGCGGAACAAATGCTCCGGGTGTATTTGTATATTCTTAGGCACAGCAGCATTGCATTCAAAATAAAGGGTGTGCAAGTTCTTTCATTTTGAAGAAATATAAAGCATTGCCAACATTTTAATATCTGAATTTAGGAGAGAAAGATTATTATATAGAGTTGCAGATGGACTATATTAAATGGGATTTAGCCAATTTTCTCTGGGTATAAAGCCTGACTTCTCAATCTCTGCTGTATTGATCTTTCTGTGTGCGATTGTTCTTTGTTGCAGGGGATGTCCTGCTCATTGTCAGAGGCTTAACAACATCTGTGGCTCCTACTAACTAGAATCCAGTACATAATTGGCTACATAGCTAGCAACATAACCTTCAGAGTTGTGAAAAAAAAAGTGTCTACTACATCAGCAATATAAAGGAATGAACTGTAATGTTCATATACTCTTGTAACCAATCAAATTATACTACTTTTCTAGATCAGATTTGACTTTTTTGTTAGTTTTCAGGTGAAAAGTACTTTTTATTTATCTTTATAATACTTTGCATACATTGCTACAATGCGTTAGTATTTTGTATTTGTCAATTTATTTCATATATTTTATATAAGGAATAAAAAAATAAAATGGACAATGTTTAGAGTGTAATGGTTCAAAACTATATTTTATTTTCAAGAGCAGGGACTCTCAAAGAGAGTCTTTGGAATACTCAAGTCTCAAATTTCTTCATAAATTCTCATTTAGTATAAGAAGAACACTTATAAGAAAAGTTTCTCTGTCTTAGAATCAGTGACAGTTTAGGTTGTTTTTCTCATTTGCTTATGCCTTTGGGATAGAGACTGCTTTCAGGAAAGCAAGCAGTGAGAAAGGGACAGATTATTTACCACCTCATTTTTTTCCACATGACTGAAATTTCAGTGAAATACAGAGTAGATATCGAAATCTCTGCTGAAGCAACATTGTCGATGTCCACCAGTGGGCCGGACAGCCATGCCAAGACTGTGAGTTCTACTATAGCATAATATTGGGACTTACTGTTTAGTTAATAAAAATGCTGCTTTTATCAACATACCCAAAACACATGAATTAACAATTTTCATGTTAGTAGATATAATAATAAAAGTCTACTTATTACAACATTTTTTCTCTAGTGCTATTTAGTCTTTCTTCTTTGATAATTTATAAAAGTTTCATAATATATTTTTTTGCTTTAGGGTTATCACCATAAAACTAAGTTGTCATTATTCTGTTGCTATGAAGTACCTTCTGATTAAAAAGAATCTGGCTAATATAATACAAGGAAATAGCTTTTAAGATCCAATATTATCATTGAAATATTGATAAGCTCTAAAAGAACACAATGTCTAAAAATAGTCTTTTTTCATATATATCCTTTTATTCTGCATTATGCACACTACATAGCATTATAAATATTCAATAAATACTTTAAAGGATAAAATTTCCATTAAACTATATCACAGTTCCTTATATTATATATGAGTTACTTTACTAAGTATCACAATATACACACACTTGGACAGTCACACACAAAGCTACACTCACACATAATTGCAATATAACTACTTATATTTCAGAACATTCATGCTTAACATTGGTAGTTTTGATGTTAATATTACATTACTTTTTAGCAGGTATGCATTTTTCTTTCAACAAATTGTTTAAACTTCCTAAAATACCTTCCTATCATCTTATAATTCCCCTGATGTCAATAATTCAAATTAACTTTTTAAAATTGATTTATTTCTATCAAGTTTTATCTAAACCTACAGGAAAAAATACAAGCTAAATTTCAGTAAGTTAGAAAAATAAATATTTTCAATAAATAATCACACTAACTCCATACACAGGCTTAATTAATTTGTAAATTTACTATAATTTTCATTATTTTTTGTAGCTCACAAATATATCCATACATAAAAAACAAAAGATGATTCATGTAGCATTAGGGTTTATAATTTAATCAATTGATAGCTAGTTTCTAGCAGGACAAAGTGTTAGCTTTATATTCCAAAGGACAACTTCAAATCCTGTTAAGGTTATATTTTTATTAAAAATTCCATTAATTTTTTCCATCAATGTGATTATAGATTAATATTAATTAATTCTTACCATTTTTGAAGAAATAGAGGGAGTCATATCTGATTCAAAGTTAAACAGATTTTCATGGTAACCCTTTCCTGGGGTTCAGAATTGGTTGGGGAGAAAGGGAATAAGATATCTTTAATGACATTTTATTGAACTTAGCAATTTAAATGGCCTCACGTGATTTTTAAAGATATCAAATTACCATATGGATGATGTCTTTTTCATCAAATCTAGACCTTATTGTTTACCAAGAAAATGACAAAGGTAATTTTCAATGCTGGATGGAGTACTTCTGCACTTGCCTCTGTAATATTAATTAGAAGTCTGTGGTGAATTCTCTTTAAGTTAAAAGCTGCTACACCAAACAATAGATTAACAGCATAAAACTGATGACAGAAAGTACTAGCATTATTGTGAGTGTGTGTGTGTGTATGTGTTTCAATTCTTTATTATGCCAAATGAAAACACATCTCCCAAAAGGTACTATCTCCATGTCCTTTGGGAAATTCCTGCATCTTAATGCAAGCCACTCACTGTCTGCACAGCCTCCTAAAGTTTCTAGAGTGATAAGAGAAACGGTTTTTATATTTTCTTTCCTGGATTCCAACCCTGTTTGTTGGAAGAACAATTTTCAAGTGATGGATCACAAGAAGTTATCAAAACCTTCCAGAATGGATGCAATTTAAAACTGAATGCAAAATTATTCTAATACTTCAGCTATTTTTCTCTTCATTCAGCTCTCTGAAGTTCTACTACAGGACAACATAAAGGTCATCTACAATCCTGACTTTATGATATGGTAGTGCTCTTGTATTTGAAAGGAGACCCAGGACTTAAACTTTGAGCTCACTGTTGTAATTTGATAATATAAAGAAGTGTAAGAAAGTATATTTCTCTGTCTTACTCACTTCCTTGTTTTACTACCTATAAATTTAAAGACATTCTTTAGCTTTTTAGAAAAGATAATACAGAATTTAATCCAAAGAACAATACATCAAAAAGAATACACAATAAATACATTTTAATATGTACTTAGATGCTTTCCCAGTGGCAGTTATTAGATTGTAATTTTTAGCAATAAAATTAAGATCCAGAATTTACTGGATGTTTTCTTTGTAGGCTACACAGTTGCAAGAGCTTTTGATGTTTTTGATTTTTTTTCACAGCAACTCACAAAGGCACAATATCCCTATATAAAGATAACTCAGCTGAGGTTTACAATATTTAAATAGCAAAGACCAACTATTTAGCAATTAACAGTACCAATCCTTAAAACTTTCAAAATGCTATGTAGGAGTATTTAGAAGCAAAAATTTGGCTTAAAATAGAGTAGAAAATTCTCTTTTCAGAGAAGAAAAAAGTGAGAATATATTCTTATCTGTTTATATCAGAAGTCAGAAAGGAGGTAAAGAATTTCCTATTAAAGCTGTCTTTCAGTGGGGATTATTACACCAAATTGAAAATGTTCTAGAAAGCCATGTACTGATATTCCCACCCAGAGGAGTGGAAAGAGTTCATCTTGTTCAAATAGCCCTAAAACACATGCAATCCATATGGGGCTTGGGTCCAGAGCAGGGCTTCAGCACTTTTTCTCTAAGATTGGGTTTCATTCTGCTAACAGCATGTTGGCTGAGTGCCCACTAGCAAGCAATTAAGACGATGTGCTTGCCTGCATTTTAGTAGCTCTCCTTATGAAACATGCGGCCACATGGGAGCAGACGTTTTGCCAGCATGGGTCATGGGCTGAGAGTAGCACTGGGAAAGCTGCTATGCTCTGAGGACTTGTGTCTTCTGGGAAGTTGAGAAAGGATGGGCAATTGATTAGCTGAGAAGAGGATGGGCGATTGATTAGCTGTGCTTAGGAGAGAAGACATAGAAGGGACTCTAAGAAATGGCAACTGTAGGGAAGTATTAAAAGCAAAATTAGGAAACGAAAACTGAACTACCAAAGTACTTAAGCAGGAAAGGAATGAATTAAGGTCTGGAAATTCAGGAGCAATGAGAGTAAATGATTTTTTTAAATCTGCTGATGAGAGCTCCTTACCCTTCAACTTGAATGGTGGCTCGCTTAATTATCTTTTATAAGCAACACATACATGCTGAGTATCAAGAATAAGGGAGGTATTTATCTAAGGCAAGGAGAAGGGTGGTGAGTGTGCTTCACATGAAGGGCACTTCATATGAAGAGGGTTAGGAGTAGGAGAGCCACCATGCATACCATCTCACTGCCTGCTTTGCAATAAATGGGGGCCAACAGCCTTTCTGTGGCTTCCCTCAATTAATTTGTATCTAGAAAGAATAGTGAGGGAGTCCAGACTTAGTTGTGTTGCTTGAAATAATTAGGAAGTGAAATATGTGGAACAAGCTATCTCTCTGGGAGAAGATAGGCCACTCCTATGACAATAAAGTAAATAAATGATTTTAAATATGAATGATTACATACAACCTCATAGGCATGGTTTACAGAGCTTTCTGCCAGGGAAGCTATGGATCAGTTCATCTAACTAGAGGCTTTTTCACTATGTAAACAGTGAACTGAATTCACAGAAACTGTACTCCCCTTTCACAATGACCCATGAGGTATAAATTAAATCAAGAGCTACTGTGTTGTCAGCTGTGTCTCATATGCAATCTGTAAAGATCCAAATGTATAGAAAACTACCCTTTAAATTATTAATATGGCCTCTTGAATAACAGTATTACTGGAATATATAAAGGGGAATTTATCTATATCCTTTTCAGACATAAACCAACTACACTAACTGGCATAAATATGTAACTCTCATTACTATGTGCAAATCTGTAAAGCAGGTTTTCATTGAGCAAAGTATCAAAAATGACTAGGTGGTTTGAACTCTATGAGTTCATGGGTGACATAAACTTACAACTTGATGACAAGAGATCTAAAGAATGTCTCATTTTTTTTTAACATGATAAAATACTAAATCATCAAATTTAGGTTACCTCAACCAAGTATTTACAAGTAATCTGTATGTAAATCAGTCTTCTATGTATACCTAAGGTATCATCATGAAAGTTGGAAAAGTGGGTCAGGGCAAATTATGGTAAAATGGTTCAGAGTTTTGTCTGTATTGCAAAGTACTAGAATTGGTTCCCAACAGCCTGGCTGACAGACTTACCATTAGTACCAGTTGTGGGATATTAGACACCTCTTCTGGTCTTCTGTCCTCCAAGAAAATACACAAACACACCCCCCCACACACACACACACTAAATCTTTAAACATGGACCACTGAGTGCCAATCAGGGATGAGAGCCTGTAGTAAATTTGGCTACCATGTATGTGATAACTGAAACTCTTATCACCCCCTTATTTTTTTGTCAATAACTTTTAATATAGTACATAGATAACATTTTTAAAAATAAATCTACCCATACATTATCAGTATTAAACTATACAATAACAATTTATTAGGAACAGAAACATATTTAAAATTTTTCTCCACTAATTTATTTACTCACTTTACAGACTGATAGAAAGCTTTTCTTCTTCTCCTCCTAATCCCACCCTTACCATCTCGCCCTCAACCCCCATACCTCTTCTCCTGCTCCTCAAAGAAGCAGAAGCCACCCATGGATACTCATCTATACCCACCCTGGTACATCAAGTCAAAGCAGGACTAAGCACACCCTCTTCCACTGTGTCCACACAAGGCAACTCAGGTATGAAAAAGGGATCCAAAGGCTCCCTACAGAGTCAGAAATAACCCCGGCTCCAATTGTTGGGGACCCACATGAAGACAAAGCTACACATCTGATACGTATATGTATGGGCCCTAGGTCCCTTGGAAACTCTTCAGTTGGTGATTCAGTCTCAGTGAGCCCCCACGGGGCCAGGTTAATTTATTACATAGGTCTTGTGGTGTCCTTGACTATTCAAGGTCCCTTTTTCCTTCCCCTTCTCTTCCACAAGACTCCTGGAACTCTGCCCATTGTTTGGTTGTGTGTCTCTGCTACTGTTTATATCAGCTGGGGATGAAGTCTTCTAGGTTCCTGTCCGCAAGCATAGCAGAATATCAATTGTATCAGGAGTTGGCTCTCTCACATGGGATGGGCCTCATGTTGGGCCAGTCATTTGTTGGCCTTTCCCTCAATCTCTGCTCCATCTTTATCCTTGTACTTCTTGTTGACAGGACAGTTTAGGGTTGATAGTTTAATAGCTGGGTTGGTGACCCCACCCCTCCACTGGAAGTGCAGTCTGGCTACAGAGGTAGCCTCCAGCCTACACATCCTCTTCTGTCAAGACTCTCAGCTGGGTTCACTCCTAATTATGCCTGGGAGTCTTCACCTGTCCAAAAAATGACCCCACAGGTTTCTGTTCTCTAATCCAGCCATCCCCACTCCCCACACTTGACCTCAATTCTTTTCTCCTCCCCACCCATTCTCCCATCCAATTCCCTCCCACCATTTATTTCAGATGTCTGTTTTACTTCCTATTCTGAGTGAGATTCATGTCTCCTGTATAGAGCCTTCCTTGTTACTTAGCTTCTTTGGGTCTGTGGAGTGTAGAATGGCTATCCTGTACTTTATGGTATAAGATCCACATATAAGTACATACCATATGTGTCTTTCTGGGTCTGGGTTACTTCACTCAGGATATTTTCTAGTTCCATCCATTTGTGTGCAAATTTCATGATGTCTTTCTTTTTAATAGTTGAGTAGTATTCTATTGTGTAAGTGTACCACATTATCTTTATCCATTCTTCAGTTGAGGACATCTATGTTGTTTCCAGTTTCTGGCTTTTAAGAAAAATGTTGCTATGGATATAGTTGAGCAAATATCCTTATGGTACAGTGAAACACTTTTGGGTACTTACCCAGGAGAAGTATAGCTAGTTCTTGATGTACAAATAATCTCAATTTTCTGAGAAATTTCCAGGATGATTTCTTAAATGGTTGTGCATGTTTGCATTCACATTAGCAAAACAGAAGTCTTCCCCTTGCTCTACATCCTCACCAGCATGTGCTGTCACTTGATTTTTTGATATTGGCCGTTCTGACAGATGTATGATGGAATCTTAGGGTCATTTTGATTTGTATTTCCCTGATGAATAAGGACCTTGAACATTTTTTAGGTGCTTCTTGGCCATTAGAGTTTTCTCTATTGAGAATTATCTGTTCGGCTCTATAACTTGTTTTTAAATTGTTTTTTTGCTGGGGGGGGCTTTTTAATTCAGAGTTCTTTATATTCTTTGGATATTAACCCTCTGACATAAATAGGGTTATTGAAGATCTTTTCCAATCTGTAGGCTACCTCTTTGCCTTTTGACAGTGTCCTTTGCCTTAGAGAAGCTTTTCAGTTTCATGTGGTGCTATTTTATCAGTTGTTGATCTTAGTGCCTGAGCTGTTCAGGAAGTCATCTTCCATACCAATAAGTTAAAGTATATTCTGTAATTTCTCTTCTATTAGATTTAGTGTATCTGGTTCTATATTGAGGTCTTTGATCAACTTGTACCTGAGCTTTGTGCAGAGGGATAAATATGGATCTATTTCATTTTTCTATTTGCAGACACATCCAGTTAGACTAGCATTTTGTCACGGTATGATTTTGGCTTCTTTGTAACAAAATCAAGTGACTTTAGGTATGTGAGTTTACTTAAGGGTCTTCAATTTGATTCTATTGATTAATCTATCTGATTTTAGGCCAATATTATGTAAATTTTTATTACTATTGATCTGTAGTATAGCTTGAAGTCACAGAGGGTAATACCTCCAGAAATTCTTTTATTGTACAGGATTGTTATTGATATTCTGATACCTGTCCATTTTTCCCATATGAAGTTAAGAATTGCTCTTTTAAGATCTGTGAAGAATTGTGTTAGAATTTTGATGGCAATTTTATTGAATCTGTAGGTTGCTTTTGGCTATTTTTACTATGTTAATCCTACTTATCCATGATCATAGGATATCTTCCTGTCCTCTAATATCTTTAGCAATTTCTTTCTTCAGCCCTATCAAGAATCTGAATTCTGAAGTAAAATAGACAATTCACTTTATATTTTAGGTTTGACTCCTCAATAATTAAGCATTATGATCATCCCAATAGACAGGTGAGAATTGTTCTTACCTTATTTGCTGTTAAACCTCTGTATCTTTTTCAAGTTAATGAGCTGTATGCTTGATCTAAACTCGGGCTCCAGTGTTACCACAATTGGTCAAAACCTGTGATGAGTCAAACTCAGTTTTCTCTTCTAGCGACAGCTGAGTTGGTGGTGGCTCTTGGGTCACCTGATAGTTAAATGACTCTGAGTAGTCAGAGAACTCAGCTTGGGATGCATCTACAACTGTGGTGATGTGAAGATGCGCATTGTGCTTTTGCTGAGGTTTCTGCACTTTGTGCTGTGTCCCAGGCATGCCATTTCTTTGCTCTGCTGCTAAGACAGCAGCTTAGAAATTTGGGAAATTGCTCTAATTATTTCACAATTATTCATAATTTTTTCTTTCATATTTACATTAATTGTCAACTCACTTGAATATGTAACAGTCATTAATGAGATTCCATGAATGAGATATCGCTGTAACTCTGAACACAGAACCAAGGAGTACGAATTAGAAAATTCTGAGTTGTCTTGATCCTGGCCAGATGTTCATGTACAAAAGTTACTAAAGGATTTTCAAGTATGTTTTCTCTTATTCCAAGCTTTAGTTAATATGAGTTGTTACGAATTACTGCACTTTTGATATTCCCCCAAAACCTAGATGAAAGTGTAGGTTGGTAATGTGTAATTGGTAAGGTGTTGGTAAGGTATAGAGGCAGGAGTTTGTGAGTTCATTTCTGTGTGGGCATGTTTGTTTGCTGAGGAGCACAGGTACAACAATAGTGTCATCAACAATAACCTAGTGAATAACTTAGAGATGAAGAGTCCATCATTTTTAAGACTTGCTTTTAAAACTAGACTGGTAAAATTGAGTAATTAAATTTTCTCTTACTTTCAACAGACTGACATGTGGTCCAGACAATGACTGTATATAATGGCAAGTTTGTCACAAACATAAATACTATATATGATTGAAATAATTATTTATACTTTCTTTCACTGGGAAACCATCACTTGCTCAAGCAGGAATTTCAGTATGGAGAGGAAAACCCCATTGAACTATACATACTTGTGTACTTTAAAATGATTTTTCAACTGTTCAGTCTAAAGAACCTATTTTATTCCACCAAGAACACTAGGTAGACATGTTTGTAATATTTTGTACCAATCCCTCCACAAGTGACTTTTGTGTGGCAAATATTTGTTCTAGCAGACTTTACTACAGTACCAGAGTTCATAAATCTGGTGTTTTAACCTTTTGAATAAAACCTTGTGTCTTCGAGACAGAGACAAGAATCACTGAGTTTTGAGTTTTCAACTTCATTGCACTAGGGTGCCTGAGAGGAATTAGCAAAGGAAATTATATGCAACTCTACTTTCTTGGCTCCTTCCTTTATGGATATGAGGGACCTAAAAAGTAAAGGGTGGTCAGAAAGAATAAACACATTTATTAGAGCAGTTAGAGTGACTGTTTTGATATTTGCCAAGTTCCCTCTCAGTAACATGTTTGGCAGCTACCAAATGACATGGTCTGCCCAGAGTTGATTTTGACGAAGCCTCTGGGATGTGTTAAAAAGTAAACCAGGGCAAATCACATACTGGAAAGCATAACTCAATCAAAGAAAAATGTATGATTAAGGGTGACATTGGCAAGGAAAGCTTTGCCAAAGCTCATTGTAAATATTTGTATCAGTGTGAGGAGAAAGCTTCATGATGCTGATGTCGACCAGCTGGAATTTTCATTGTGTATAAACTTTTGTTGTTAGAGTTGAATTTTGGCAGAAAAGGTACAAAAAAAAGAACAGTTTCCCAGCATGCAAGTTTGAACTGTGATAAGGTAGCTGACCATAAGAAACAACCAAGATGCGAACTGCAGTACTTTTCTTTCCCAGAGTCCTTTGGCCAAGAAAAATTCTCTTGCTCAAAATCCATCTTGACAAAATTCATCAGGATTAGCAAAAACAGGAAAAAAAAAAGCCTCATTTCCTTTAGTAACATGATCAGAAAATGGGAAGGAATTGGAACGGATTTTTGTTCACTTTTTCCTACAAAGGAATCTTCCCAAATACATCAGATACATGAATGATAGAAAATAAATGATTTGGGATTAAGCCTAATTTTTTTGAATAATGTATGTTAATTTGACATTGTTAGGCTGTTGATTAATTTATGTATTACTTCCTGACACTCTGTAGCATGTTTTAAACTGAATACTTTAGTAAAGGAAGCATTTGGGTTAACTCACCAAGCGTTCCTACTAAGAAGAAATTAGTTGATTTCTCCCTCATCCCATTTGTTGTATTTTCTAGAAGACTGGAGTTAGCCAATATTATTAATCTAATGAAATGTCATAAAAACATGGGTTGTATAAAAATCCACAGTTATTTCAAATAAATACCTTTAATTCAGAGGAAGGATGGTCATCAGAAACTGACTCCCATTTTGAGTCATTCTCTGTGAAAATAAGCATGAAGATGTTGCTCACATTTGCATAGGAAGATGCACCAATATGTACTGTTTCCAAACTCAAACTCCTGTCTGAACACTTCACCATAGCATGTGTATTCAGGCAAGGGCTTCTCACTTCTGCTTCAGGATTCTGCTTCTTCACTTCTACATTCGGATTCACTTACAGTGAGGCCTGTGTAATGAAATTCTCTGAGCAGAAAATAAAAATAACTCCAAATTTCTATCTAAATATCATGTCTTAAGATATATATGTTTTAAATACCATTGTACCTTCTTGGCCAAAGACTGTACACTGTGAATTATGCTGCTATGCTCTTGAGTGTATGTAGTGTTACGGTTCTTGAAGACCTCCTGGTGACCCCTCTAAACCTACAGTGACTAGAGACCTGGCTCTTCCAGTTCAAAACTAAGACAAGTTGTGAATATAACACATTACCCAGATAAACTAACAAGGTATAGAAAGGAGCAACTTACGCTGGACTTAAATAGTCTTCTCTTCTAATTTTTGGGCCTTAGAGACCTGAATTACTAGCTAACACTAATTTAGCATGCTTCTGTATTAGTGGGTTTTACTAAGTAGAAAGGGAACTGTACTTGAAAAGTCTGGTTATGATAGCTCATACATCCAGCCCTTACTGTGGAGTCTCCAGGTTACAAAGGCAGAAGAAAATGACCTACACTGTGTAGTTCTGTCTTAGGCCCTGCACTGATGGAACATTTTTAGAAGCCAAGGAACAACCAAGGACTTCAGCCAGAATTTGCACATATGTGTTCTCCTGCTGTATAGTCCTGGAAGTGGAACACAAAGACAAGGATAAAACTAAAGATCTTACAGGGTGGGAGCACTGGTACTTATATATGTACACATGTGATTTTTTATCATATTCAATCATACAAAGACTTATGAGCAGCCATCTATATGCTTTAGTATTTTTCTTACTACTTCTCAATGACAGGATGTTCTCAAGGTCATTCCGTTCTGTGGATTGAGACTTCTCTGGCATTATATTTTAATTAAATGGTCAGATTATTAATGGATGAAAATAAGTCTCTGCAAATGCTGAGCTAACCATTTTTTCATACATAATATGGCCATAACAACATGTTAACAACCATCCATGAGAGATTGACATGGTCATTTTTGCAAATGAAGCCCTGGTGAATATTGGAGTTAAAGACTCCTGGGATCCCATGAAGGGACTGAGGTGTCCAGTCTCATTGTTGACTTTTGCTTTTGCTTTGTGGTGATAAAAGGTAACTCCACCTCTTTGCTGCAAGAACAGCTTTAGAGGTTCAAAAATGGAAATTACTAGTTATGTATTTCAGGAATACTAACATGCTTTTAGTATATTTTTTTAAATGAGATGTTCAGAGAAACAAATCAAACTATCCCTTTCCCCAAACATCATGTACTTTCCCCCGAAGTTATTAATGTCTCTTTACGGAGACTTTCTCCCTTTCTTTAGGGAGTGCTTTTCTACTTTTCCTTTTATTGCACAATTATAGAAGGCATTTTGATTTGACAGTATCTAGACATGGCCTAGCCATGTGGTATTGTTCCAAATTAAGAATATCAAACTCATTAACTAAGTACTCCAGGTAGAAAAGAAAATTCTGCCTCTGTGGAAGGAAGCATAAATAGAATACAAGGAAGTCCTGGAAAAAAAATCTCTAGAACTGAGTCTCATTTGTCACTCAAGCTTCTTTCCTCCTTGACTCAGTTATTGTTTCCAGAGAGGGCTGTGCAGATTTGCTCCCAAGAGTATATCTGGAACTGATATTGAAGTCACAATGACAGAGTGTAATTAACCAAATTTGCCACCCAAACCAGGTCATATATGCTGAAAAACACTCTGACTTTATCAAGGGCTGCCCAAAACTTACACCTTGATATATGAAGCATTATCATAAGAATATTACTGCTGGTATTTGAGTTGAGCCTTGAACTCATGCCGTATAGATATACTCATTTTTCATTAATGCAGAAAATATGGTTTGAGGAAGTAAGTCAACTTTCTTTGTATGTCTCACCAATGAACATCTCAAGACAGTAGAACACCAGAAAATTATCATGTGTAATTTTTGTGACAATTGTCCTCTCTTATAATTCAGCCCTAGATATATGATCAAGATACAAACCACAGGAAAAGAGAAAGGTTTCAGAATGATAGTGGCAGATCATGGATCCTATAGTAGGTCAAAGTTAAACCTGAGTAGAAGAGTTTGGAATAAGTATAGCTTCCCACAAACCTGCTTGAAATGTCTAGTCCAAGAAATTAGGTCCAAAGATTGAGGAGTCTGGCTTCCCTAGGAGCAATTTGCATTTCTTAATCTTTGTTTCTCTTGTTTCCTTCTTCTCTTCTTGACACTATAAACTTTGTATCTAGCATCTTTTCTCTAAAATACTGCAATTTGTATACAATTCAGAACTTTAAACTTATGCTAAACTCTTCCTTAGAGAATCATGTAACTATTCACAGTTGTAAACTGAGGAAAAATATAAATAAACATTTCTTCTCTTATTTTTCTAAATTGTTTTAGCCATTATTAAAATTTTGATAATTGAGAAATAATTTTAAAATTTGTATTTGTGAAATGGTAGTATGTTCAATAGTTTAAAATGAACATATATATATATATATATGTATATATATATATATATATATCAGCTACAAGTATCAGTGCTATGAGTGGTTTTGTACCTCTTAGGTGTTACTAAAAGTACTCCATAGCACTTCCCTGCTATAACTGTTATCATGGGGCAATGTCCCATGCCCCTTATTAATATTTTTCATAAAGAAAACTACAACCCAGTTGTCGATACTTCACATAGTATTTCTCTCTTTAAGTCTTTCAAATCTGATCTCAAATACTCATTTAACAAATGGAAGTGATAATTTTAGTTTCTGTAGCCTCTAAGCTCAGGTGCAAAATTTATACCTCTTGATCTAGCAACTATGTCCAAAGGATGGAAAGCCAGACACTTGTTGAGCAGCTAAGCCCCTCCAGGGTCTCAAGACAATAGGAGCTAAGACAGAACAAAACTGGAGTATGAAATAAATTCACAAGGGCCATATGTATGAGCAAAGCATCAGGAAGATTAGAGAAGAGCGAAGGCCAAGAGAGACATACTTGACCCAGATGGACTGGACCCACCTGGGAGAGAGGGCAACATAGAATGTTCACCACGCTTTCCCATTTCTGCTCCTATCTTTTGATTCCACTTTTCACTTGACTCCAAATCTCAGGGACACAAATTGCCTACCAATGAAGTTCTAATTTCTGACTCACGTAAAACTTTACAGAAGTAAAGAAGGGCAGGACAGGACAAGAAAGGGGTTTCCTACAAGGGAAGAATATTCCATGTCAAAGGGATTTAAACTGATCTAAGATTTCTACCACCACAAAATCAAAGGACAAGATGAAAACTAAGTCTCTATCCAATTCTAAGCTGATAGGATTCTATGATGCTCAGTATAAGCAGTGCAGCATCTGTCGCACTGAGAAAGGGCAGGATATAGACAGTACAGGAAGAATTGGGCTACTCCAAGCACATAGCCCTCAAGGGGATCACCCTTACTGTCTGACTTCCATCAACATTGAGAATTTGTTAGCATTCTGTCTAAGCTCTGCCCCACAGTTACATGGCAATAGCGAGCTATGCCTGACTCACTATAAAAGGGGCTGCTTTTCCCCTCCTTGCTCTCTTGCTTTCACTTGCTCTTGCTTTCCCTCCCCCCATCTCTGCCCATTCCCTTCCTTTCCCCTCTCCCCAGGTGTTCATGGCCAGCCTCTTCTCTTCTCTCTCTCTCTCTCTCTCTCTCTCTCTCTCTCTCTCTCTCTCTCTCTCTCTCTCTTTCTCTCTCTCTCTCTCTCTCTCTCTGCCTCTACTACCCTCTTGGCTCCCCTCCCCATACACTGAATAAACTCTATTTTATACTATACCATCAAGTGTGGCTGGTCCCTCAGGGGGAAAGGATGCCTTGGCATGGGCAGACAGAATTATCCCCTTCCCTCCATAGAACATACCCCCTGCCCTCTTTATCTTTTTATAAACACAAGAATAGAGCTCAATTGCCTGTTCAGAGTCAGAGCTGAGGAATAACCTTTCATTTGCCTAGGTGCAAATATAGGCAACCACAGTTATCAACAAACCTACAAAATGAAAAAAAAAATCAAAAGCAGATTTGGAGTTTTATCAGCAAAGTGAAACAAACACAAAACAACCTCTCTGAATTAAATATGTTTATCTTGGACATGTAGAGAAAGACAGGCTAGCCGATCAGCAAGTAAGACCAGAGCTCCGAGTTTTCTCTGGTGCCTTTTAACTTATTCTTTCCTTAAAACTTCTCAGTGATATCTCAGAAATGCTGTGAACACCTGTAATTGACTGAGATACTAAAATCAATGCTGTTATAAACCTGCTGTCCTACAAAGGAAATTTAAAGAGAACCTTGCTGCAAATGGATCTTAATACAATTGTAGTTTCTCAATTGGTTATGAATACATACTTCTTTCCTAAGGAGCAAGCTTCCCACGCCCCAGAGGAAGGAATGTGACACCCTGGGGACACCACAGAACTAAGTATGCACTGGCTGAGCTTTGAGGCCAGGGGACTGTCAAGTAACTGAAAGCTCTCCCTCTTTAAGTGCAGCTGAATCACACACACTGTCTCTGAGAAGGGACTCAAAAAAGACTGGACTGCATACTGTCCCAGCAACATAGATTCTCAGTCTTTCCGTTTCTCTGTCCTCTTGAAGCGAGTATGTCTCCACTTAGAAAACAAAGAAATAAAGTGACCGTCATTTCTTAAAATCTCATATCAACTCTAGAAACAAGATGCTGATGTCTAAACTTTTGTAAGTATATTGTTGAGATTTTAGTAAGCATTTTTTTATTGGATATTTTCTCTATTTACATTTCAAATGTTATCCCCTTTCCCGGTTTCCCTCCCTCCTGGAAACACCCTATCACATCCTCCCTCCCCCTGCTTCTATGGTAAGCATTGGCTTTAAAGGTCTACCTGGCACCAGAAATTGAGAAAAGAGTTTTCAGTTCTGGCCTTCTGAATCAATGCCTGACAACTTTGTTCTCTGCGGCTCCCTGTTTCTCTATGGGTTTTTACTTTACAGTTGCTAAGGATAAGATGTTTGTGGTCAGAGTAGTTTAGAATAGATTAACTGGAACAAAGAGTGATCAAAAAGGGTCTCTCTGTCTCTCTCCTCTCCCATCACTAACAACAGTCAACTACAACTGCATGGACACATTTTCTGCACACATCAAAAACTGGACAGCCTCACATTTCAGTTGTAACAGCCAACTTGTCAATGGATGCCATTAGTGCGTATGTGCCACAAGCACTTGAGATGGAGTGGCAGGCAACCTCAGGTCAGCTAGAGAAGAGTAGGCATTGGGTGGCAACAACTCTCAGTCATTACTGACCTGGGCTCTATTCAAACCAGTGACCTAGAAAAGAAGGGCTCCAAATCCCATTACTAATTCCACTAGCCATCAAGTCTCTCCTATGGCCTGGATCTGATCCCAAAACCAAGGTCTCTTGTTGAAATAGCATTAGATAGCAGCCACTGAACTGGCACACATGGCTCTGAGAAACAGAGTGGGGAGTGAGAGGGAAGCATGCCTGTGTGGAGTTGGCTTTAACACACTCCATAGCTTTGCAGCTGCCCTTAAACCTTAAAGTCTGGACTTTAAGGCAAAAGGCAAGAAGGGAAAACAAGACCAGTGTTCATTTGAACACAGACTTGGATTTTGTTCTGTATGGTCAAAATGCACATCCTTCCAAATGAGGAGCAAGAAAAGGAAGCTGAAGAAAATAGGAAGGACAGATTGAACACTGGAAGACGGAGAGAGGCATTGCCTACTTTTCTCTGTCCCTGTCATCAAAGGACACACATTCTCTTCAGGAAAAAGAAAAAAAAAGAAAAGAAAAGAAAAGAAAAGAAAAGAAGAGGAAGGAAAAGAAAAGAAAGTAGAAGTTTTGTGACTTAGATGAAGCCCCTGAAAAGTGACTAAAGCCAGCCTGTAAACTTCTGTCCTGCATTTTAAGTGAAAAGCTCCAACTTTTCAAATAGTCCTGTAGATGGAGCTGCACTCTGCATTTCTAAGATCCCTGCCTCAACAATGAAGCAATTGTTTCCTGTCTCCACTTTGCAACTGCTGCCTCTTTTGGTTCTTTCTGGTTGCATGTTCTATTTATTTTAATGTATACCTTTGTGTAAAGCCTGTCTCTGAGTGGCTAGATACCCAGTTGATATGTGGGCTTCGCGGGGGGAAAAGGGAGTGCAGCCCATTCCCATGACATCCTGAGGCTTTGTAGAGCCAAAAAAACCTTCTCAGGAACACCTAATCCTTGGGCTCCATCCAAGTACCACAATCTCTCTGTACAACTGACATGGGCCACGTGGGACCCTTGAGAGTTTTAGGTGTGTCTCTCTGAAGTCAGCCTCGGCCAAGCATGAGGCAAATGTGCCCGACCAAAGAAAATAAATTATGTGGACTCCAATTTTCAGCAGTTATGAAGTATTGAATTACACACGCAAAGAATTCGCTTTGGGATTAACCCTTTGGAATAGAAACACAATCTTCTCTCTGTGTCTACAAGGGAGCATGACTGTGTAAGGCCTGCCTTTTCAAACACAGAGGTTATGGCAGCAAAGACAGAGGTGCTCAGGCACAGGACACATACTTGGTAAACTGTCCCTGAGACATGCACAGGGTATGTGTCAAGGACTCTGCCCTGTCTCAGGATCGCCTTATCTCTATATGCTTTAATAGCTATGTAAACTTGAGGGAGGCACTGTGAATTCCCCTTTAGCATTTAATCAGAATGTTTTAGAATACTTCACAGAGCCTGAGGCTACATCCCTGCTCAGATTAGGGAAGCGGTTAAGAGCCTCCTCAACTTGACTGAAATCAGCAGTCTAGAGCTCCTGAAATGCCATTTGTCGTCCATGACTCAGGAGCAATAGAAAAGGACATCCTGCCCTGCCCTGTAAAGAATTCCTGGTCCCCACAACCCACTGAAGCTGTTAGTACATGCTGTGGCTGCAACTTAACACATAAACCTTGTAGCACAAAAACAAAACGCTGTTTATTTCCCCTTCAGAGCGATTTATTTACCAAATGACCAGAGAAAGCAAATATCCAACAATAACAGGAAGAAATCAATCTTGAAGAACTTAAAAAAAAAAAAAACTTTAACAAAGTTAACTTTTCAGTGAGCCCTGTGTCTAAAGTACAAGGAGCAGGATTTACAGAAATATGCATTCCCGCCACTCCCTCTGAGACTCAGCTCCAAAGATTGTGAGCTACAGGAAGGGCATACATTTAAGGACGAGCAAATTATGTCTCCTTACTGATCTGTCACTTTCCTTCCTTACATGCACTCTTGGAAGAAAACAAAACTATGTAATGATATACCCAGTGGACACAATGGAAGCCATCCAGCTGCCTCATTTTAGCCAGCCAGTGAAGAAACGGGCTGGCAAAGGTTCCAAGAGTAACTACAAGCCACAGAGCCGGGACAAAAAGCTTCCCGACTCCGGGTGTAAGTGGATGTTACCAAACCTAATCTCTACTTAGAGAAACATATACTTCTTCAAGTCTCTGATGCTCGTGTTTGTTACAGCAATGATATCTGTCCTTTAAAATGCTTGCTATTTGTGCTACATGGAACATGTTTCAGTGCATGTAAAGTTTAGCTAACATGTTTCTGCTGATGTTTGTTTGCGCGTGTGCTCATGTGTGTGTGTGTTTATATGTGTGTATGTGTGTGCATATTTCTGTTTTTAAGAAAGAAAGACAGACACAGATTATGAGAATCAGAGAGCAATAGAGACAGGAAGAAGATGAAGTTTCTGACATCATGTGGTCATTGGGTGGAGTAACTAATAAAAGTAATTGCTAAGCACTGTGTAGTTGAACTGCTGTGTACAGTTAAATCAGGGTGAACCAAATTTTCAAATGTCACGAGGTCTTTATTTTCAACAGGTGGTGTTGAGAAAAACAAATGAGCAACTTCTGAATGGCTGGCTTGCTTGTAAGTGTAAAGGAGTATTAGTGTGGGTTTTCTCATGCTTTGGAAACCTGGGCAGCTGGAAAACACCACTTCCTGCTCACCATGCTCTGAAGATCCACTTACTGAGTGCACTTCCTCATAGGAGATCTGCTGCAGAAGGCTTCTACTACTTCTAGTGGTTGTGAATTAAGGAGAATTTCTGCTTTTAAAAACACAGAATTAAAAAAAAATGCTAGAAGGTTTGGAAGGTAAAGTCATGGTACCCACGGACAAATATTGGGTGACCAGGAAACCAAAATGAGGAAGAAAGTAAAGCCAAGCCAAACCTGCTTGTTGCACATTACATTACTTTCTGACTGGACTGCCCAGTCCGCATCAGATCCATGGCCATTTATTTAATGAGAGAAGAAGGAACTTTCTGTTGGAATGTGCCCCAGCTGATTTATCAATTGCAATAGGGAAAGCCTTGAAAGAAAGATTTTATGATTTCCAGTCCTTAAAATTATCATTGCCATCAGGACAGAGTTGAGGTTAGAGGTCAGAGGGGCGTGAAAGCAGCATGGCTAGTCAGAAATTGGTTCGTTCCCGGTATTTCTTTGTGCCTAAAAAAGAAAAAAAAATCATCCCATGACAAGTATTTAGTCTAGGGAAAGAGAAGATGAGAAGACAGCTCTGGCTGTAAAGTGATTGCTGCATAAGCAAAATGGCTTGGGTTTAGATTCCTAGTGTCCATTTAAGAAGGTAAGCTCAGCAGTATATACACCTACAAGAACAGTGGTGGGGAGATCAGAGAGAGGAGGATTCCTAGGACAGGGAAGCCCTTTAGTGTAGCAGGATCAGTCAGAGTTCAGATCAGGTCATGAGTTCAGTCAGAGACCCTGCCTCAAAGCTAATGTGTAGAAGGATTGAGGAAACAGTTGAGATTAGAATTTAATTCTTCACTTACATGTCTACCCACCCCTGAACACACAAGTACATGCAGAGGAATATGTATACATAGAATCAAATTTAAAAATAAAAGCAAAAAGATATTTATTCCATGTCAAACTAAGATATTACGAGTCTGAAGCTCTTTCCACATAAAGAGGCATTTCTGTAAAGTGGCAGATCATTCAATAATACTATTTCTCCTTAACTTAAGGTGTGAACCAGGCACATGCAATGATTATAAGACTGACATGATTCCCATGGCCAAGAAGTTAGAACTCGCAGCCTCACAAAATTTCTGAAATAATTACTTTAATTCTGTGACAATCTGAATCCTGTCCCATGTGTGGAATAAGTGGTTTAATAAATTGGTACTTTTAAATATTCAGGATATGAGGCACTTAGACACTTGCCCACAGTGAGAAATTAGATGTGATCTCACTCTTCTCTCTAAAAACTCCTTGTAAAATTGATTCCTTCAGAGGTGGCCTTTGAAGAGATGCTCAACTAAGCAAGGTTTAAAAGTCTCCACGAAAATCAATGACAGGTTTCTGGAATACTAAGTTCCCAGCTCTGCTTCAGTGCTTTATAAAATGGGCCAGATGTCAGATTCATCTAATTTAAATTTTGATGCATAAGTTTTAAAAATAATTTGATTTCAAGTAGCTAAAAACCTCCATCCAAGGGATGTACTACGTATGGTGCATGTGGGTGGTTAAGGTGGAGCACTGATCTTTTATCATTAAAAATAAGTGTAGTGTTTCATGGTGTTTCTTTTGTTTTCACATATGATAAACATAATTGTCAGAACTTATTGAGAGAATTCAAAAAACAGATAAAGGCATTTTGATTATAACTAAGAGTAGATATAATTTAAAGGCACATTAGGCGAAAAGGTACTCATTTGCAGATGCCTCATGAAAGCAAGACTCGCTAAAGAAACTTCTGTAATATCTAGGTCAGACTTATTTCTAAATCTCAATGTGAGTAAAGAGAATAAAGGCAAGCAGAACACTGTACAGGAGAGAGCTTCATCCTGTAACCTACACCTGTCTTAATATAGTTACAGAGTAAAAAGGAAATGACATGACATGAGACTCATTCTCAGTAAAGGCTCCATACTTGTTGATATCCACAACAAAGCACAGTAGTCATAAAAATGTATACAGTATGACCCTAGACACCAAATCGTGTTAATTTGGTTTAATTTGTTTTATTTAGTTTCAGAACAATTAGAATTAATAAATAAAACTTTTTGTGATTAATTTTCCAGATTGCATGCTCTAAGAGGGCAGGGAATTTGTTTGGCATTCTAACAAAGAGCCAAAATGGTATATGGCCTTATTGTAAAAATATCTTGATACTTGAATGAAAAAGTAGTGTACATTATGTAGAATAAATGGTAATCAACTTTCATTTCAAATAAGTTGTGGCAATAGTATTTCTCTTAATCCTCCATATAAAAAAGAATGGAAAATTATTCTTCTTCATGAGTTTTTTGAGTTATAGCTATTTACATGCCATGTGTGATTATATATGCTTATCAATAACTCATGATAGAAATTGATATAAATATTATACACTACTGACCAACAACTCCAAAAGAAGGAATCCATTCCTAGCACTGTTGTTTGTAATGAATAGTCAATGGTGTCTAGGGCAGTGGTATAGAGAGTCTGTTATAAAGACATTCCTTTAAACTCTATTTTAATATGTGTATATAGTGTATATGTATGTGTATATGATGCATGCATATATGTACTTGTACATGTATATATGGGTGATTGTTTATACAGTAGTAGGATTCTTTGTCAAAGTTCTTTAATTATTCCTCAAAACATTCTATTTTCCTTAAAACAAACCAATAATTTGAAAAAGAAAATTTCTCTAAGTACAATGGTTAATTTAAATTCTCAGCTAAAGTGATGTCAACAGTTGGTCGAGTTATTGTGGTCAAAGATCATTGACTGCATCCCTTGCCGATGCAGATGCATATTCTCATGTGGGAAATTTTTTCTCAAAGCTGAACACAGCCTTGTAAGACCTATTCATTAGCAGAAAACTATTGCCCCTGCAACATCCTTTGTTTCTAGACTCAAAGACCTACATATATCAGTAGTACTTCTTTCTAAAAATTCTAGAAGAGGATAATTCACTATGTTAATTCTAATAGTTGAAGAATTCATCCCCCTCTTATTGGGTAAATTAGGTGTCTAGGTCATCGGTAACTTGTAGGACATCTAGGCTTCTCCAGCTTCCCTTCATTTTCTATGAGGTCTGTATAGCCCATTGCTGGAGATTGGTTCTAATGCTTTCATCAGGAATCTGCATGTCCAAATGCTAAATGCTCTTGCCCCCAGTTGATTTTTGATCCATTAATAAAGATGCCATCGGCCAATGGTTGAGCACAAGGCAGGACCCTTAGAGTTGCACTGGCTAGGACACAGTGTAGAATAGAGGAGAATCGCCAAGAAAAAAGGATGGTGCACAGGAGTTGCAGGAGAGAAAACCAACAACCAGCCATGTGAGAATTTGGGTGGGTGGCAACTAGCCACTTCCTGATTGGGCCTGGGGTAGCAGGGGAAGGTTTAGGAGTTCCCAGTCACTGAGTTAGCCAAAGCATTTCAAAAATAATGTGTGTGTGCTTTTCAGTCACAAATCCAAAGCGTTCCTGTGCAGGTGGCTCGAAGCATGCTAACCTCTGGGAGCACAAAGTGGTATAGCAGAACTCACCATTAAACTCCATAGTTATAAATCAACAGGACGAATTGCATTACTTCTATACTTTTAATCTGTTTATGCCTGTGAGAGAGGTAGTAAATCTGTACCAAAGATAGGTTCATGCATGTCCTTGGCTTAAAAAAAATGCCTTGTGGTTTGGACAGATGTTTGTATCTTCAAAAATACAATGGAAGTGTTTAGGTAAATTAGGAGATTAATTATGATATGACTATAACATATTATAAAGAAAATAATGACTATTCACCAATTCAGTACTCGCCAAACAAGTGACACAGAAAAATAGACTCTCAAGAACTTTTATTACAACTCCTGCTTTCTTCATTCTTCACCTTTCTTTTTCTAAAAATTGGTTGTAATGAGTGTGCTGAGGTAAACGAACAGCAAAGAAGGTATAAGGTCTTTAGATTTATTTCCCTTGTTGAAATATTCTCTTTTATTTTTTCTCCAAAGTTCAGTACTATCACACTACTTTTAAGCCTTTTCTAGCCAAGAGCTTTGTTAAGCTGGGTTTATGAGGACCTGCTCAAATTCAACTTTTGCATCATCCTGTCTCTAGTACTGTGTGGAGTGACTTGTATATCTTAGCACAGCAAACACAAAAACACTTTGGGGGATTTCTATGATATAAGAGTTTCAACGAGAGCAGGTTTGGGACTTTGAGCCCATTTTAAAATACGACTTGACAGTCACTGAATAAGGTTGGCACTTTTGATATTTTTAAAAAATGTACCAGAAGATTTCTGATGAAAGGTCCTGATACTGCTGTTCTGTAGAGCCCCATTCACTTAGAGATAAAGGCAACAGACAGACTTAACCTTCACAGGTTTTTTACTACTTGGGGTTGCCCTTCTTTTATTTTTCTTTTCTTTCATTTTTGAAATTTAATTTATTTTTAAAAATTTCTTTTCACTTTACATCCCATCCCATGCTCCCCTCTCAGCCAACCCCTACCACAATCCTTCCCTCCACACTCACTTCCCTTCTCATCTGAGCGGGTGGGGGCCCTCGGGGTAGCCCCCACCCAGGCACTTGAAGTTTCTGCAGGACTAGGCGCATTTCTCCCACTGAATCCAGACAAGGCAGCTGAGCTATAAGAACATATCCCACAGACGGGCAACAGCTTTGGGAATAGCCCCCATACCAGGTGTTCAGGACCCAAGTGAAGGTTAAGCTTCATATCTGCTACACATGTGTGGGGAGACCTAGGTCCAGCCTGTGCATGCTCTTTGGTTGATGGTTCAGTTTCTGAGAGTCCTAAAGGTACAGGTTAGTTGACTCTGCTAGTCTTCTTGTTGAGTACCTATCCCCATCCGTGCTGCAATCCTTCCCCCTATTTATTGCATCCCAATTAAAACTGATACATACCCTTTAAAAGTATTATTTTTATTTGGTTTGTTTTCTAAGATCTAGACATTGTATGCTTGAGAGTGCAAACAGGTTGCAATAAGTGCTCTATTGAGTCTGATGGTTTTGAGTGAGTTTTTAAAATTTAGTTATCTTGTTTATTTATATTTCAAATGTTATCCCCCCTCCCATTCCCCCCAGGCTCCCTGCTCCATCCTCCCTCCCCACCCCTTCCCTAGGGAGCTACCTTACCCACCTACCCACACCTACCCCATAGCTCTACCATTCCCCTATGCTGGGGTGTTTTAAAGAAGCTCTTAAATGCAACAGCAAAGGAAAGAGAACATGTGAGAAAGGAAATGCAAAGGAGCCAAAAGAAACTGTCTTCTTATGGAGGTTACTTCTCTGAGTAGCTGGACATTTCCAGGTCCCTGTTGACAGACATTCTCATTAAACTTTTGTTACAGTTGTGCTACATTAGAAATCGATCATTGTACATTAAAACAGTGAAAGCTGCAGCCCATCAGCCTATGTTTAAATTAGGGTGGAAATAAGAAGTAGGCACCATGCTGAAAAAAGAAAATAAGTTCTTATATAAAGGACTTTACATGAATATTGGGAATCATTCTTATGCCCAATTACTATTTTTAGATTTAACTTCAAGTGCAAATATTCTTTACTTCTTATAATGGAAAAGCTAGCCATTACTATACCTGAATTTTATGATCACGTCTATAATATGCTAATACTTTTCTCAAGTATTGCTGATATACTGACAGATTTGAGAAATACAGAACTGAAGCATGTATAAATCTTGCTCTCCAGAAACTCACTGATTGATTATGTTCAATAAAAATCTATGAATCTTTTATAAATATGTGCTTTGGATTTTGAATCTAAATAATATGCATTAGATACCAAGTCAAATAATTAATAAGCTAAAATAATTATTTTGATAAATTAATAAATTGGAAATCTTTATACTCCAACAATTCCTATTTCTGAAAGGAAGAAACAAGTGTTCAGTTGAAAAATGATACCACATAGCACTGAGATTTAGCATAAATTTTGTTTCAGCATTCTTTATATTGCATCTATTTTCTTCTTCTTCTTCTTT
This sequence comes from Mastomys coucha, assembly GCF_008632895.1. Taxonomy (NCBI): domain Eukaryota; kingdom Metazoa; phylum Chordata; class Mammalia; order Rodentia; family Muridae; genus Mastomys; species Mastomys coucha. The sequence continues at coordinate 33,841,213 of NW_022196897.1, read as the reverse complement.
TTTTTTTCTTCTGAGGCAGAGTTTCTCTGTGTATCCCTGGCTGTCCTGGAACTTACTCTGTAGAGGAGGCTGGCCTCGAACTCAGAAATCCGCCTGCCTCTGCCTCCCAAGTGCTGGGATTAAAGGCGTGCATCACCACCGCCCGGAGCATCTAATTTCTTAGTAAAAATACAGAATATAAAAGTGGGGTAACAACCCAGGTAAAATTGAGTAACAACCTTATAACTGTACAGTTAAAATGACCAACTTGCAGTTAAAAGTCTGGGCTGGTGTTGTGACACTGTTACGTCAGGTACAGATGTTTTCTGTATCTTCTTTGCTTCATAAAGAGGTTATTCGTGAGGGCAACACCAGGTTTTTATGATCTTTTAAGTCTAAACATTCTTACATTGCTGATTTTTTTCTTTTTTCTGGTGATGGCATCCTGGAAGCTGTAATGATACAAATATTAATATTGGAATTTTTTAGAAGTATTAACCTTGTTGACACTGAATCTTACTTCAGGCTGTGCCTTCAAATTAAACTGAAATAGATTTCTGAGCCAGATGTTTTCATAAAACCTTTGCCACAATTATTTATATGTTTCAGGCAAAATGTATTCTTCTGGTCTTCATTGTTGAGATAATAGCCTCAATTCTCTGCAACTTTTGCATATTTTAGCACAACTGAAGTAGAATCACAAGTTATTCGGGATTTTTTTTATTTACTGTAGAGAGCTGTTCTAAAGTTGCTTCTATTTCATGTCTATTTTGAAATAACTTATTTCTCCATTCTTCTTCTTACAAGTAGATCTCAACTGTTAAATCTTTCCTTATACAGAGAATGTATTCTTTTACTAATAATTCAACACTTCTTTTACCCTAATATGCCATAGAAACATTTTGTGTAATGCTTATTCCACTTTAAAAATCTTCTCCCATTTTAAAATTAAGTTGATTTTAATCTTCTAATGTTTTAGAAATGAAGGTAGTTATATCAAGTAAAGAAAAGTTAGAAACCATCCAGGTGAACTTGCAAATGGGAATGTACCCTCAAAAATAGACACAGACAAGTTCAGAGAATGTGAAGCTTTTGAGGCACAGGCTTGACACATTTACATAGAGATAGGTAACCCAGAGCAACAGGGAGCTCAACAGCAGTCAGTAAATGGGATCCAGCAGTATGATGAAATGAACACTCATAGAGTTCTGGAAAATGGGGAACATGCATAAAGAAATTGACATTGCTTAATCTGAAGGAGAAATGGTCTAAGAAAAACAATAGAAACCTCATCAAATGAAAAGTTATTTTATAGATGATAGGGTCCAGATGTTTCCCTGTCCCCTTAGATAATATAGAATTATGTGACAACAGAAACTTTAGGTTAATTATTGTGACTATGCAGGCTGGGAAACCCTGAAATGTTTATCAGGAGATTTGTATCGGAAGATTTATTCAGCCATGCAAATTGACATGGGGCCAAGAACCCACAGGGCCTTATTAAAATTAACCTTCAAACAAGAAGTTGAGCTTTTGATGGCCCTGAGCATCGCAGATACATTCATATATGTAAGGCATACACATGTTTTTTTAAAATAAATCTTTTGACTATTTATTTGAGGAAATTCAGCATTGTTATTCAGCCTAATAGATATCAGAGACTGCCTGGTTTCCTGAGGTATGCTTTCAGCAATTTTAGTGCTTTATGTTGAATGAGTCTATAAATGTAGACATTCAGGAATGAATTTACATCTGGGTATCTCTAGGTTTAGCATTGTTAAAGTGAAGTAATTAAACTAAGACACATTTACAGTAATAAGACTCTTTCAAAGATACAAAATGACTGAAACATATAATAAACTCCTTGCTAACTTACCATGAACACCACATAATTTGATGTGTTTATTCCCTTGTTTCCAGGGAATTTTCTCTGGTTTAAAAAAAATAGAAAATTAAAATGAAAAATGGAATAGCCATCCAAAAATATCAGTTTGGCAAGGGCAGATAGTCTGAAATTGCTAATTTTTCTTCTAAAAGAAGTAATAAATAAAATTATTCTACTCTCTGACAGTGAGATATAACACACAAATCATTATATATAAGTAAATATATAGTATATTTAATATATATGGAATTAAGTTCTTCATGAACACATAATATCAAGGAGCTATTGATTACATAATGGGGGAGATTGAATATATGAGTCAGGGAAAGGGGAGGAAAGCTGTGAAACATTGCCATAGCTGTTGCACACATCAGCTGCACAAGACTTACATAAGATCAGTCTAGTCAAAATTTGATTGCTTGATTGCCTGCCAGAACATAAAAGTAAGGCTCTATTGCTGAAGACAGTATGTCATGTGAACACAAAGTTTGAATGAGTCAATTTGGAACTGAATTAGAAGCTTCCTACCTAAAAACTAGATTTTATTTTGTTGAAGGCTATATGCAAACTGCCTGCCAAGGGTGAAAAGCAATCAGCAGTCTCATCTTGCTGTGAGTCATGCAAATCACAAGACCAGTACAGCAAGATATACCCAATGGTGGTATAGATAATAGATACCCTTTATCCTAGAGGTAACCAACAGCTGTCTGATTGGAATTTTAATATAGGGAACTCATGTCTGGTACTGTAAGCCTAGACAATTACTCATGGTTGGAGAAGTCAAAAGCCCTAGAGTATGACACTCCTAAACCTATGTACCTTTAGTTCTAGTTCTATTCTAACTACTCATCCTTTTATACCCAGATAAATGTAGCTTTCATCAGATTAGTAGGTTTAAATGTGAATGGCACCTTTAGTGCCATAATCTTTGAATATGTGGTTCCCAATTGGTGGAACTATTTGGGAAGGATTAGGAGCCCTGTCCATATGGAGGATATTTGTCACTGGGGGTGGTCTTTTATGTTTTGGCAGCCCATTGCATTTCCAGCTAGATCTCTCTGCATCTTGTTTATAGTCTCCCAGCTACTGCCCCACCATCATGGCTACCTGCCTAATATATATTCCCTACCAATATTGTCATAGAGTTTTTAAAACTGTAAGCTCCCAATACTCTATTCTATATGTTCCCTTGATCTTTGTGTCTTATCACAGAAATGTAAAAGTAACTAAGACAGTGTTCATCAAAGAAGTTTGAAGCTAAAGGCTATCAGTGGCTACAAAGTAGGACAGAAGCAGTTTTTTCCAGAGCCTAGTTGATTATCCAGTCCCATAGTCACCTCTAAGCATATGTACATAGGAGTAACACTAAATGATTCCAGTAGTAGAACCATAAATTAATTAAAAGATTCAAATAAATATCCATCATGAAATTCTCAAAAATATTAAAGTTAAAAATATAATCAAATTTAGTTTTAAAATACACTATGACTTAGATTTTAAAAAAAGACAGGCTGAAGGTTGGAATCAGGCAAGATATTTGCCAACCAAAAACTTAAGTCCATATTTCAAAAAGAAGGCTTCAAGTGTTTTTATTTTTTCTATTTCAAAAAAGTATCATAAGAAAAAGGAACAAATGTTTCCATAGATACTAGAAAAAATATTTGTCAACATTCAACACACATATAAAGAGATACTTGAGAAGTCATCACAGGAATGCAAATATACATCATAAGATGTAAATATGCACATCTTAGATGGCTAAATTAAATACTTTCACTATATAAAGTAGAAAGAGGTTATGGAACAATTATAGTTTCATATACTTTGATGATAACATGTCACGTTATAAATTATTTGAAAAACAATTTGATAGTTTGTGAAAAGTGAAACATCTGCCTTCTACAGCCATCCAACCATGGCTTTCTCAGATCTGACTTGAGAGAGCTACAACCCAGACCCCAAGCCAAATTCCCATATGACTGAAAGTGGAAAAAAATCCCATGCTTTCAACAACTGGCAAACAGATAAAAATATTTGTGGTACATCTAGACAATAATATACTAATCTGAAAACTCTTTATTAACATAACTTTGAATAATTGTAATCATGATAGCTAAAGTTATCCAGGCAAAGTGGAGAAGTTTTAATGCATCTTTCTTACTTTATTAAGTCTTGAGAAATGAAAAATAATCTATATTGACAGAATATAGTATATATAAGGAAAGAGATGAAATTCAAAGAATTTTGATGAAACACTTGGGGGCCTTGGAAATACTTGTTTGATTGATACAATGTATTATTCATATGTCAAAATTTAGATGACTTATCCTGTTAAATCTGTAAACTGTATTGAACAGAAATTTTTGGACACCTTTGATCATCACTGCTCTATTCACAATGGACAAGGAGTTCAACGAGCTTATTTACCCAACAACTGATGACGGATCATGAAATACAAGTGCATAGATTACAAAAATATAAAATTATGGAACTGAAAAATTTTATTGAATGAGATCACGTTAACTCAGCTAGATAGATTCCACATTTTCTCTCTCATATGTTGATCCTAGCTTTGAATTCTTAGTGTGTTTAGATTTAAGTATCTATGAAGGCCAGGAGCTAAAATGTCATTCGAAGGAAAGGTAACAAGAGACCTTAGAGAATGGGTGCTGACAGAATATATTTGATACAAAGGTAGAACAGGTCAGAGAATATTGGTGTTACAAATACTTATATGGAGATGATGGTGAAAGAATAAGGGAAGGAGAAAGTATGGCGAAAGAGTTTTCCTAACCTAATTACATATGAAAAAGCATCATTGAAACCTACTGTTTTGTAATTCTGTAAAAATCCATTTAGAAATATTTGAACAAAAGCATCTGAGTGGGTGAGTAATTCTCATTCCAGAAGCCTAAGTTATAAAAAAAAAAATACATATGATGAATGTCTACCTAGTAACTATTGGTCAAGGGAGACTCCTAGGCCACCAAAACATTAGAGACTATTCCCAATGCCTTGATTTGCCCACTAGATCTAGATCATAAGACTCTGTTGTTAAACACACCATACCCATGGGTTACATTGTGAAACCAAGCTTTATTTGAGCTGGGAGTTTCCTCTCTGTTGGATAGTTTTCATTGTATGAGAAGGTGCTATGCAAATTGTTTGAGGAGAAATGTCATTAGTGGTACTGCCCAGCTGAGGACCCCATGAGACACACTGATCTTGACTAAGTTGACTAGCAAGATATTATAGTAACCAGCAACTTTCTGATTAGATTTTATGCCTTCTCAGGGGGAGGAAACTCTTATTTTGAACTGTAAACCTGATAGAGATCACATGACTGAGGTGCTATTGGGTCCTAAGGAAGAGCCTTCTACTCTTGTTTCACTAAGTAGACATAATCTCCAGCTCCTGTCTGAAGGTTTATGTACATACATTGATGCAGCTCACAACCTTGATCAGAGAAGTTCTCTTTTGCATTGGGCAAATATGGAGAATCACAGTGGGTCAAAGTACAGATAAGAAGTGACCATGGAATGTTGAACCATGAATGAGATATTCATACCACCTGTTCCTTGGATCAGGGACTATTCAGAGGAGGGCTTGATAGAATATAAGTGTCAGAGGATGAGAAATGGCACTACAAAACAGAGTTCCCCAGGCATGACATGGCCACTGTATTCATGAATGCACTCCAGCTCTGGTTACTGACACAGTACCTAGAAAATGTTAAAAGACTTTGGTTAATTAATGGATTCTGAAGGAGGGATGCCATCTTCTTTAGCGATGTAGCCACTGATCATTTTCCTATGTGTAATAATAAATAACCCCACTGAAGGTCAAACAAGTAACTCTAATTACCTTCAGTACTTAAGAAGAAGACATCTAAATAGGAGAGGGCTTATTGTGAAAACAAAATATTTTAGGACAGAGAAGAAGATGAGCTATATTACTAGGGATTGAAAATAAGCAAAATTCACTACATTAATGTATAAACTTTCCAAAGAGCAAACATTAACACATTATACTTCTTTACTTTGTCTAAATTTTCAACATATTATTTTTACAAATAATTGTGTCATAAACCCCCTTGCTGATCATTACATGTTTTAATTCAGAGTATTATGTAATTGATAAGTATCTGTTTGTGGGAGCTAGAGAGATGGCTCACCAATCAAGATCTGTTGCTATTTCACAGAAGCCTCAAGTTTACTTCTTAGGACCTGCATGGTATTTCATAGACCTTTGTGTGCAACTTAAGTTTTAGGGGATCTGATACCTTCTCTAACCTTCATAGGCACCATCCACATGTGTAATACTAACACATTCAGACAAACACCCATATGCATAAAATAAAATTAAATCTAAAATTTGCTAAAATTTTAATGTTAGCAATTACTAATTGCGAAAATCTTAGCAAGAACTCAATGATAAGCATATATTTTCTTTTTTTCTTTTTGGTTGTTTACTTTACTTATTTACATTTCAAATGTTATCTCCCTTCCCAGTTTCTCCTCTGAAAATCCCCTATCCCATCTGCTCCTCCTGCTTCTATGAGGGTGCTTCCCAACCCACCCACTCCCACCTCACCACCTTAGCATTCCCATACACTGGGGCATCAAGCCTTCATGGGTCTAAGGACCTCCCCTCTCATTGATGCCATATAAGGCCATCCTCTGCTACATTTGCAGCTGGAGCCATGGGTTCTTCCATATGTATTCTTTGGTTGGTGATTTAGTCCCTGGGTTTTCATATAACTCAGAAGCACTACTCAAATAAAGAATGTTGATTCCTCTGCAGTTAAAACTTCTCTGGGACACTGGTATTCACAATAAAAGAGATGGCATCAGGAAAATTAAAATGGATATGTTGATTACAGGGTGCTGTAAATAATCTTCCACAATTAGTTTTTCCTCTCTTATAGTTTTGATTATTTCACCTTCAATAGTGTTATTTCTGTAATTATAAGCTTAGTAGACTCAAAAGTAGACAAAACTTACCAGTTTTATATACCAATTGTTTTAGTGAGCAATTATATAGTAAAATATTACTATATAATTGCTAAGTTATATATAATATAGTATAATTTACTATAATTAGCTGTGTAACAAGCCAAAGGATCATTTTTTTATTTCACAGAAAAAGACATTGGAATTTGGTATTAATGAATTAAAAAATCATTTTCAGAAGGTGTTATACTTATTTGGTAATTAGTAAGGAATGGAAGTAGTCTGTCAGATAGCTGCTAAGGAGCATTCCATCCACAATACTGTGTCTTCTACATAGTTCCTTTACATTTTCTGACATGTGGCATTGATATTAATACATAATGGTATATTAATATAGGACATACAACTTGTACATTACTTTAATACATGATTAGTTACACAATACCAAAGGAAGTATTTCTCTAATCAGCATTTAAACTAAGAGAGCTGTTGAGGTTGGCATTGTGTGCTATATTTCATCTACTGAATCTGTAGGAATGCCCCCCAAAATCTCTGATTGATAAATAAAAAGCTAGAGCCTGTGTCTAGGCAGGTGAAGGTGGAACTTTGGATCAAATGAGGGAATCTTAGATAGGGACCATGAAAAGTACAAAGGAGAAGGAAGAAAGAAAGGAGGGGGTCATGAAACCTGAAGGACCATGAGGATGAACCATGAGCACAAGGCCAAGAGAAGCTCATCCTGAGGACACACAAGGAAAAGAGCAAGACTCAGTTGGCAAGTAACAAGACCTTTATTTGGTCATTACTAGAATAGTACGGTAATAATAGCTCAGAACCTGCCGAGCATAGCGCCAGTAGCTTGTTAATAAAAATCTGATGTCTCTATGTTGTTTACTCAGAAGCTAAATGTGATAGAGTAGGGCAGAAATCCTCCATAAAATTATTACTACAGAGAACCTGTGAGTTAGCAGAGCAGATGAATGTTTCTGCCTTCTTCTTATCAAAATAGCTTGATATGAAGAAGAAATGACTCTTCTAACACTTCATTTTTCATATACTAAGTATTCTGTATCCAGAAATTATGACCATATTTTTGTTCCTAAAGCCACAGAAAAGAATAAAGAATATTTTTCAGTTCCATGCCTATAATTCTATAGCATTGACAAACATAACAACAGTAAGAACAAATTTTAATGGATTCTATTGAGAATCTATGTTCTGCTACTCACAATACTATTCAGTCCTATCTCCACTGTCCACCTCTGTTGGACAGTGGTGGCACACGCCTTTAATCCCAGCACTTGGGAGGCAGAGGCAGGCAGATTTCTGAGTTCAAGGCCAGCCTGGTCTACAGAGTGAGTTTCAGGACAGCCAGGGCTACACAGAGAAACCCTGTCTTGGCAAAAAAAAAAAAAAAAAAAAAAAAAAAAAAAAAAAAGAAAAGAAAAGAAAAAAAGAAAAAAAGAAAAAAAAGACTGGAACCCCTACTACTGTTCCTGTATGCCCAGAAATTGACCTTAATATTGTTGGAGAAATGGGGCTTAATTGCTCTAGCCATCTCCTGTAACTCTCATTGTACACAAAATTTGGGTAACGATAATTCACTTCATAAATTGTATACTCTGTATCTTAAAATTCAATAGAAACTATAATTTATTTTGCTTGCTTTGGAGACTAAGGCACAGAAAATACTTGAAATATATATGGTAAATTCTAGAAGGTATGAATTTTCACAAGCAGTGTACTTGGGGAAAAATTATTGCTTCATTTGACAAGAGTTTTGTCTTAATGACTATGGGATGAAGAGTTGTCATCACATGCCCTTCTAGAAATGAGCTGAGCTGCTTTGCCATGCCTTTTCCACAACCATGGACAAGAGCCCTTGGAAAAGTGGGCAGAAGAAAATATTTTTGGTCGTAGCAGTGAAAAATATCCATTATCGCAACTTATGAGGGATTGAATTCTATCTGAGTTACTAAGATTAAGGAGCCAAAGTCGGCATTGGATTTGCCTGATTTCACCTAAATACTATTTTCCAATCCTTGCTTTGAAACTCATGTTATTCTTAAGGATGAAGTATTACAGACCCAGTACTGGTGAAAGATCTCTGTTTCTTGTCCTGGAATGCTCTCCAGTTCTGGTCTCTATTTAGTAATAGACAGCTTTGTTATTGGTTTCCTTATTTGTGAATGGAAAGATCAGTGTACCTGACACAGGCGGTCTTTTATCTAAAGGGCTGGGTTAAGCTATTCTATTTCAATATCCTTAATTGATGAAGACTTTCAAAGTGTAATCCTTTCACCATATGATGGAATCATTAGTAAATATGGATTTAGCACTGCTGTGAAAAGTTCGGCTAAATTGCCTATCCCAGTGCAGCAGTCTGAAGAAAAGCTCCATGAGGAAAGCTTTTTAAAGCTTACTTACTGCGGGGACATGAGCTAGCAAGGCTGTTATCACCTGATAATGCATTTCTAGGTGAGCTAAATTTTCCAAAGGCCATTGTTTCCTGGGGTGATGATGGCTTGTAGCTGAACAGCCTACTGGGCAGCCTTCAGAGGAATTGTCTGGGATCATACAGAGAGTGATACAATTAACACACTCTGTTCCTGAATGGGCACAGGAAATAAAGTGTTTGACGGTCTCCTTTAAGAGTCTTTTCCTCTGCATCTCCCATTCCTTACAAACATTTGCAGTCATGGCTCTGACCAATAGCAGACCCTTTAGTGATCTGTCAAACTCCAGTACCTGGGGAGGAAGCAAGGTCAAGCACTGATAATGTTGCCCTGTCCCTACCACCTGTTAATTGACTTGGAAACACCTGCATTTGTCTTTATCACTGCACAGGCTATTCTTTATGTAGTATTTTTCCTGGGCTGCCTCTTTTTGCTCTCTTTGCTGTATAGTTAGACTGTAGCTAGAATTCCGATGGCTCTCATTTTACATCCAGGCAGTTCTAGTTTCCCCTTACCATATGGTCATCCTGATGTTACCATTTGCCTCAATCATCCTTTTTGTAGCTGCTTGAACATCTTAATTGATCTCCTGAGCTATGTTAGGGATTTATAACAGGCATCAATATAATTCATCTCACACACTCATGCACTGGGCCTGTTTCCTGATTGGTTGTGGGTTATGCATACCTACATATTAACATTTTCCTAAAACCTAGGATTCACTTCAGTGACAGCATAAGGGCTACAACTCTCCAGAGGAAACACTCACCTGTACTGGGCTGTCTGATGTGACAACCCCCACCCCCACTTCTGCCTATGTACTACAGCATATTTTGTTCCCATCTCTTGTGTAAACAAAATGACTTATGTACTTAGTGTAAAACTTTTCTGGAGCAGACTGAAAGTTGCTATGTTAGTAGGCACTTACATCATTTTCTTATTCATTCATTTTCCCTGGGACACATTTAGCATCCTTAAAGCATATCTACATATGATATTTGAACTCACAAGATGTAAACATTTGCATTGATGCTCTCTATATTTATTTATAATTTTACATCCCTTAGGAACTATCCAATTGAAGGAAAAATATGTCTCTTCTATTTTTCCACTATTAAAAAGGATAAACTTTCAGGTAGATACCGAAATCTATTTAAGTTCATCCCTGAATCACATAGCTTTACAAAACCATTTCAATGAACGCTAACATTATAGAATGTAATGGTGTTCTAAAAAATGTTCTGCCATGGATACTTTAGAACAGTGGTTCTTAATCTAAGCCTCTTGACCTCATTGTGTGTAGGAGGAAATCAATCAACCTTTTAGTAAGGGTTGCCTAAGACCATCTGTATATCAGATATTTACATTATGATTCATAACAGTAGCAAAATTATAGTTATTAAGAAGCAATGAAAATAATTTTATTATTGCGGGTCACCACAACATGATGAAATGCATTATAGGGTCTCAGTAATAGGAAGGTTGAGAACCAGTGCTTTAGAAGATATTTATATAAGTAATTTTTCTGGGAAGGTGATTCACTAACCAGGATATTTTCAGTATCTTAGAATTTGCCATCTTTAAAACTACTATCAAATGATTACATTTGTATCAACAACTCTTATGCTTCTCTTAAATCCCCACATAATTTTAAAGCAGCAACAATAGATACATCATCTTTCTCAGTTTTATTCCATTGATATAATCTAAATCTTATTTTCCTACAGGTGCATTCACATTTGAAATGATTTAAGATTGGGAAACAAGAGATTAATCATGAGGAAGAATTTTGGAGTGTTAAGATGACTTCCTTTTTTGTGGGTCTAGTAATTGATCTGGTTTCTTAAACTCAGTTGCTGAAGTTATATCTCTTCTGCGCTGTTCCCCTCAGAACATCACACCGATTTTCAGACTCTACCTAAGGGAACATCTACTAGGCTTTTTACAATCTAAAACCAGCTTTCTCTGAGGAGAAAAGAGAACATTGAATGCCCTAAATAAATAAAAACAAAAATGGATCTGAGGCTGAATGGAATCACAGCTTTTGTTCAATATGGCATAAATCCATCAGGAAATTCAGCGAATCAAAGCTCACCCTCACTGTACAGTACGGTCCATGAAAGCCTGTTTAGAATATATGAGATAATTTTCTCAGAAAGTCATAGGACTCCAAAAATAACAACTTTTGGTACATATTTATATGAATTAACACATTATGTTAAGTGGCTATACTTCGATAAATGAGGATAAGCTTACACTGGACCCTTTCCTTGATTGTGTGACTCATTTAGTTGATTCCATTTCTTAGTATTCTATATGTGAACACTGTACTTTTTTATGATAGACTCTGGGCTATATAAAGTGTACCATATTTTCACTTAAGTTGTTTCCACAGAAGGCATCAAATCAATTTTTTCATCTTTGAATTTCAAAATTGTTTAGGCAGTATAATACCAATATTTTACCCATTCCTACTGAAATCATGAAAAAAATTTCTACTTCATAAAATACTGATAGTAATGTCAATCTAGCAAGGTTTACTCAAAAACTAGATTACAGCACACACCCATATGCACACACACAAACTATTTATAATCTATCTATCTCTCTATCTTTCTATCTACCTATCTCTATCTACATATATAGAAAGATGTAAGTTGATAGATAAATATACATATATGTGTAAATATATACATATACATTATATGTAGCATGCATATATCAGTTTCTGGCAAGGTGTTCTCACCTTGTGATATTAGCATATATATATGCACATATATATGTATATTTATATATAGCAATGATGACTATTTCTCCAAACCAATTTTAAATCTAAAAACATTACTAAAGAAAGAGAGCCCCCCAAATAATCTTGTTGTGATTGATACATGTGATTGATACAATTCTTGCAAAAAAAAAAAAAAGAACAAAATTAATGGACACATGATGGAATAAATGTCCTGGAATTAAGACAAACATTTAATGGAGGCACAGGTTTGATTGAGAAATTATTGCTATTATGGCTACAGCATGTGAAAAGACAATAACAATAAGGGATGTGAAGCAGCAGTTTTAAAGTGCACACAGAAAGATAAGGCAAGAAAAGGAAAGCATATATACACTGAAGTGGAAAGCACTTCATTCCAAATTTAAGGTACTGTAAAACATAGAAAGTCTTTAGAGGGTGCAATTGGATTCATACATGGGCCCTCTTCTCCTTTAAGTAATCTTAAAGACAATTGGCATACATTGGCTTCAGAAGTATTCCAAAGGATCTGCTTGCTTTCAAAATTGGATTAACAAGAGTTGTAGGAATCATTCAGGAATGTAACACCAGGAAATGATTCCACCTAAGCTAATCATGGGACAGAGTGGGGACAGACCGGATTTATAATGTCCTCAAGGTGACCCAGAAGGTCTGTAGATGACAAGAACAAAAGGATTCAGAAAGTGGCATGCCTAGAGGGAAGGATCTTCAAAGGAACTTGAGATTTTAAATAAACACAAAGGAAGAATGATTTGGCTATCCATGGGAGTCATTCCCACAGAGCTGATAATTGAAGCTGGGACTACATGAGATTGCCAAGGGCTAGCATAGAGAAGTGGACTTCAAGGTTGAAATCTTGTTTGAAGACCAGGGTCTATGATAGAAATGAATAGTCATTGTTTTGTGAAGTGATCAGAGTTGGGTGCTGAGCTTTCAGTTTGCATATGGATGACATTCTTTGCCTGCATTTTGAAAAATGAATTAGTTGATGACTAATTACACACCTCTTAGCTCAATCTCTCCAAACCACCATACTTTATAAGAAGAAAGTGCATACAGTTGTGTCTTAAAATAGTACGGGACATCGAAATAATTATTGTAAAGTTTCTTGTATAGCTTTGCAGCTTATGATGTCTTGTCTTTAACCAGAGGAACCTTCACCTGGGACCCATTGTTCTTCATCAATAAAAGCCAGCATTACTTCTAGGAAAGATGGTATACAGCTCAGTGGTAAGTCCAGTTGCCAGCCTGGCAGAAAGGGTAAAACTCTCATTAGACACAAATATCTCTCACTCTGATAGTCAGGATAATAAAACCACGGATCCTTCAAATAAGAATTTTCCCCAAAAATTCCATGCAGGAAGAAAGAAATGATGTCAGCCAGCTGAGTATCCAGTCTTCTGAAAAGATATTTCAAAGAGTTCTATCAACTTGTCAGATAACCTTGCAGGATGAGATTGAAACTGAAATATTGATAGGTCAGTGGTGAGTAAGAACACAATGTGACCAGGACTGCTTAGAAATGCATATCCATGGCCCTCTGTTTCAACTGAAATCACTTCACGTCTCAAAGATATACTTGACACCTTTGCTAGACCAGTTTGTCCCTCTTCCCAATTTAGCTACATTGAACTGAATAAATACCCTGTTTCTACTTTCCATTTTTAATGATGCTCTTTTGGCTGGCTTATTAAGGTTTTAGTTTGCTTATTGGACTGGACTTTGAATTCAATTTGTGACTCCCAAGTTTGATAATATTCTTAATAAAAGAATTTGTCAAGGTGAGGTATAGATGTTTACCATTCTACTCTTTATTGTATAACCAATATCATGCTGTGTTTTAAGTGTTGAATGGCATATTTAGATTCAGAACACTTATTCCTCAACTGTTAACACTAGTGTCAACTGTTTCGTGAAGTTGTTGAACTTCAGAGTTAGAGCTTCCCTGGAAGAAGGGAAGAAAGGGTGGACTTTGTGGTATTATGGCTCAAATTTAATTCCTGTTCATTCTGTTTCTTGACTGCAAATGTAGTCAAAATGGGCTGCTTTATCTATCTTACCACTATGCCTTTCATTCCATGAAAGATCCTGCCTCTATAACTGTAAAACAAAATAAATCTACCTACTTTTCAGTGGCTTTTAACAGTTATTTTGTCACAACAACAAAAAGAGTAAGTATTATACATCCAAGTTTACTCAACTAAATTTGGGGCTTAGAACACATGCAAAATACTGAATCTTCTAAAATTCATGGTAAATGAATAAAGTATAAGCCAGGGTGCAGTGAAACCACTGAACTAGATCACCCCATAGCTAAAAAGAAATTCTTATAGGGGAATTCAAACTGCTGAGGCTATCTCTTTGGGTAGGAGTATGTGTGTCTGGAATGGTCCAGAAGTTAAGAGTAGCTGGAAGTGGAGTATGGGCCAGAACACCCTGGAAACTAGTGGAGAGCCTTTGATCAGTTACTGGCTTGTTTGAGGGAGCTATATGCTCTTGCCAGAGGGAATTGGCTGTGGGAGGTAAATAAAGGAAGTAGTGGCTTTTCCTGGCAAACAGAAACCCTGCTTTACAAGGTTTCTGAGAAATGTTGAGCTTAACTTTTGTTCACCCTTTGTCATTGCTTCTGATTATTAGGACAGAGACCATCATGATGTGAGTTCAGAATGCCATTTAGGACATTGTCAGTGTCACTTCCATGTTGGGGCCTACTTTGTACCTTACATAAAGTTATTGTGTTCAGACACAATTCAGCTCTAAGTAATTGATCTCTAATATGTATGATGGCTTCAAATATGAAAGCCAAAATTTAAATATATAAAAGTATTATGCTAGCCTTCTTATCTTATTTTTACTATTAGGACAGAAATGGGGCACTGTTTAGAAACATTTTGCAGAAGGAAAACTACATCGCTCAAAAACCATCTAAGGAGGAGTTTCCAACATGATTCAATGTTTTTGACACTTCAGTCAGTTTTACTACTTTGAAATTATACACATAATTTATTGAGTATATGGAAAATATTGGAGATAATACTAAAACTTATTTACATTTGTTACAGCTCAGAAATATTCTATGAATTCTTTTGTTAGTATGTGTTAACAATAACCAGAATACTGAAGAACAAAAGTCAAATGTTCCTAATGATGTTGTTGCAAGCATATGGAGTCATTCTTATTGTGAATCTTATAGTTATGTTGAAGCACACCATATTGGTATACACTGCCATAGACATGCCTATGGGCATGGTTATTTCATTTTCTAGCAATCTACACATTTTTAAAGCAAAATGTTTAAATGCATTTTTTTATTATAGAATTAAATTGCCTTATTTTCTTAGAAAAAAAATAAGTGAAAACTTTAGTCACAGAGGTAAACTCTCACAAGTTTTAATTCTATTGCAAATTCTTCTCTTTTTCCACTTCTATGTTCCCAACAGTGAAAGAGGCCACAGAAATCATGCTAGCCTCATGAGCAAACACATTATGAAGCTTTCCTGTGTCAGGTCTGTGCCTTCAGCTTTTAAACATGAACTTCTGTCTGCACTGCATTTGTTAATTAAAATAATTTTTCCTAAATCTCTAAGGTTTTAGAGTGTTCTCAAGTCGTTCAGTCTCTGTCTGAATTCTGAAGACTGCTGTAGTTCTGTCTTACTCTCAACCCAATTTATTTCCCTATCCATAAAGGTATTCACAGTTCCTGCTTTCTCCATACCAAGAGCATGATAGTACATAGGATAGTATTGGCTGCCCTCAAAGACATAACTAAGAGTCCAGTGAAGCTTTATGCCTTTTAGAATTTCACACGGGTGGTTAATATATTTTCCTGAATCGTTTAAATTTCTCTTGAAGATACAATGAGATAACTCTGTCATTTAAGGTACTTTCTATGAAACTAACCTAATCTGAATTTTATGTGTGGAATTCACAAGGTGGACAAAGAGCACTGGTACAATCCTTTTGACTAAAGCTATGGAATGTACACACACACACACACACACACACACACACACACACACACACACACACACGAGAGGGAGACAGAGACAGAGAGACAGAGAGAAAGAGGGACAAAAACAGAGAGAATAATTGTAAAATGTAAATCTCTCTGCAGTGCTGGCAAACACTTGGATTTGTTTCAACAGTAATTGCTATTCAGGTTCTGCCTCCCTGCCTGTAGCATCTGATGTGTCCCTCAGAGGGGAACTAAGGTTGAAATGGCCAGCAGTGAAGGAGACATGTGATAGTGAGCTAAAAGAGAGCAGAAACTTGGGAGACAGCTTCAGTGAGACATTTCATTTAATGGGGAGACCAAGGTTACTTAAAACTTTGGGAGTAGACAGTGGCCTTTAGGGTGAGTGTACATCACTGAACAGCACCATGGCACTCAGGATGCCTCATATGCATAAAGAGGAATTCCAAGTGCTGCTGGACATGACCTTATTAAGGGGAAAGGAAGGTGGCTGCCAGGTTATGTGATCTCCTTCGGGTGGCAAAGATAGGAGTGCAGCACCGTGTGCATTGGGGCATGCAGACTCAGGGCAGTGGAGAGTGATCCTATCTCTGTCAATATCAGCACAAGATTTTGAGCTTGACCCTACACTTGCTCCAGGCCAGCTCCCCACAAGCCATCCCAACTCCGGGGCCCCACAAGTAACCAATACCAATAGTATACTTAATTAGATAAGCAGTTCCTCTCATTTTTACTTGGACCCTTTTTTAAGTCTTTAACCTTTGCAATTTGGTCAAATTTTAATATTTTTCCAGTATACTTAAGTACTCTTTTATATCATTGTTGTTTGTGTATTTTCCTTTTTCTCTATGGTTTATATTGGCATCAGAAGCAGCCTACAGCTTCTGAATCCAGCAAATGATATCACCCCTAGGCGACAAGACCACCCCTGACTGTTGCCATGGCAACCGCCACACATTCCTAGCTTTCACTTTTTTCATTTCACCTGCCCACTGCCTTACCTGTGCATGGTAGTGCAAGTGATTACATCACAACCCAAATAAAAGGCAGAGACCTCAGAACCCTCTCTCCTTCTTCATCACCCTCTTTCTTCCTCTTTTCTTCCCTGCTTCCCCCCAATAAACCCTCTTCTCCTGAAGCTGTGCTGGCCTGGTGTGATCTGTCCAGATATGAGCTGCCTTTTAACACAACAGTTTATGAGCTATAATTCTCACATTTGAATTGTAAAATAAGAATTTTACTTTCATATTTAGCCTACTTTTTATAAGGCAGAATTCTGCATTGGTCATATATAAAAGTAGGAAACAGAGTTCCTTGAGAAAACTTTGGCATCTTCTAGTTGTTAAATCTACTCTGAAAAAGTCTGTGGCTAGCTAATTTGAATTCTTGTAGTGATTTAAAGGGACTATATACATGGACACTTTGAAGGGGTAGAGATGTGGCTTAGTAAGTGGAATGATTTCATAGCATGCATGGATTTCTGGATTTAGGGCCCTTCTGTATAAAGCCAGGCATAATAGCAGATATCTATATCTTAGATCAGAACTTCAAGATCATCCTTAGCTAAATATAAGTTGAAGGTCAGCCTGGGATACATGATATCCTCTTTCAAACAAATGAAAGAGAAAAATCTTTGAAGGCTATGTTAATCAGTAAGAAATTCATTTCTTTGTGTAACATACTGTAAAGTTAAAATATATCAATATCTATTTGGTACTAGCATCCAGAGTTTAGATATTAATGTCAGACATTTATTTACAAGAGTAAATAAGTGTAAATAAGGATACAAAGAGGAATTTGTTATATAAACCAAATGTGAATAAGGAACATGTTCTGAAGTTTCCTAGATAATTTTGCGAGATCATAGCATATAGATGCAGGGGAATCGAAAGAGATTTCTTCCGAGAGCCATTCTCATTATGTGAAGTTTTTTAACCTGGAAAATGAGAGTAGAATCTTACCTTCTTATAAAACTAGGCAAGGGAGCTTAGTCAGACCAAGGAGCCACAGAGTTACTCGCTCTCATATTGGAATTCACCCATTACTAGCTAAGATATAAACAGTCACAGATTTGAGTTCTTGACTACAGTGCAGAGATGTCTAAAATCTTAAGGAGCCAAAAGATACATGAATATTTCCAGCAAACACAACTTGGGGCACAGAGAAGAAATAACACTTGGATACAGTCATACTAAATTCTTCCAAGGAACATCACAGAACTGTATGGTTGTCACTACCCACTTTGATGCTTATAATAGTTCATCTAAAAGCTTGGCACACATTCCCCTACTTATAAAAAGATCATCATTCCCTGGGAAAAATATCATAGAATACTTCAATCAAATAATATGTAAAAGCAAATAGCAAATGTAGACTGTACATGCACACATGCTTATATAGATAAATAAAATAGGCCATTTTCATATACGCAGTTCAAGCATTAAAAGTAGTTCACTCAATTCAATTTTAAGTATCTGAGTGAACAACAAGGAACCCACACCTGACAGTACTCTAGTGACTGAAACCTTGGGAATTGATGAGTTGTGGACCTAGCAGAAACACCAATAAAACTGTTCTGTGGCACATGCCTATAATCCCAGCACTTGGGAGGCAGAGGCAGGTAGATTACTGAGTTCGAGGCTAGCCTGGTCTACAGAGTGTGTTCCAGGATAGCCAGGGCTACACAGAGAAAACCTGTCTTGAAAAACCAAAACCAACCAAACAAACAACAAAAAAAACCCATAACAATAAAATGACACCTAACAACATTATATAAGTCATAGGTGAATGTTGGGCCCTATTTTGGCCCTGGTTTGGGCCTTGAGTACAAACCCCAGCCTGGCTCCAGTTTTGAGACCAGTCTCAGTCACTTCTGTATCAGGGTGACTCAGAAAGACCTGTTTGGCCCTGCCTCTGCCCCGCCGTTGCTGATGT
Organism: Mastomys coucha; assembly: GCF_008632895.1. Classification (NCBI taxonomy): domain Eukaryota; kingdom Metazoa; phylum Chordata; class Mammalia; order Rodentia; family Muridae; genus Mastomys; species Mastomys coucha. Next base: position 33,822,267 of record NW_022196897.1, on the reverse strand, counting down.
AGAGCTTTGCCATTGGCCCTGTCAGTCACTCCATACCTTCCATCACTCTTCCCCATCTCCTATGTCATCTTACCCCACCAAAATTCCCCCTCCCTATCTTCCGAACTTATATAAGTGAGAGGCTAATGCGGTAAAGTTGAGCTCCTGCTTCGACAAGACTCCTGGTTCAGGTGTGTTTCTTTTGGGATGTCAACACACGCCATCCTGCTCAGTCCCAGAGAGACCCTGGCAGGACCAGAACCTCTCCCGCTCTCCTCTTGCCTAGACCTGCTGGCAAGGAGCTGGCAGGTCAGTACTTTGCTCAGCTGTCATAATGAATCCTTCATTTTCATTAAGCAACGAGAAATAACAGAAACCATCAACTGGTCAATGAACACACAGTGAGATACCTTGGAACACTCAGTCATAACTGGGATCTATCTACCAAATCTTTCACCTGAGTGCTTAGGGACTTGGCAGCAGAGGAGGCAATAAGATAGCAAGAGCAAGAGGTGATGGGAGACACCAAGGAGACAAGGCTGTCTCAATACAGAAGAATTGGTGCATATATGAACTCATAGAGATGTGGCAACATACATACGGCCTGTACAGCTGTAAGGCCGATGGGATCCCAGTGCTAAGAGGGGAGGAAATACAAGTCCCCATCTCTGAACTAGAAGCTATCTCCAGCTGACAATTACTCACAAAAGAAAAATAGTTTCTTCCGATGGAGTTTCAATGATTATACAAACCATACTTTAGAGTAGACTCCATGCTCAGTGATACATGGCCAAAATAAAATGGTGTGTCTTAACAAGTTTTTTTGACTAATGACACTTTGTGTATTTTTTAAAAACCTGAAGATACTGGTTTATAATTAAGGTTTCTGATTCTGTGCTTTTATGGGATTTTTTTTGTACATGTGTTGTTTTTACACACCTATACACATCTATATGCTTCTTTTATTTTTATTTGGATTCTTGTTGTTTTATTTTATTTCCTGTTTGTTTTGTCCCACTCTGCTCCCCACCATTCAATTGCTGTTTCTAATGAGAGAAAAAGAAAGAGTGTGGATTTCAGTAGGTGGGGAGTTAGAGAGAATCTAAGAGTTGAGGGTAGGAAAATAACATGATCAGAATATATTTTATGAGAGAAATCTATTTTCACACTGACAAAAAAAAACTTTAGCAGCTAATAAAAAAATCTTAAGATAAAAACTCTTCATTAGTCTCTTCCTTTTTTATAAACTGTGATTAGAAGAATGACACACACACACACATACACACACACACACAAGTCTATTTTCAGATCCACTTATGGAATTAAAGGTGATGTTTGCCTTTCATAATCTAGTTTATTTTCTTAATATTGATATCTGCAGTTCCATCTATTTCATTACAGCTAACTTAAAATTTTTTGTGACTGAATAAAATTCCAATGTATATGTTGTGTATACCATTTCTTTATCTATTCTTCTATTTGAAGGTACTTAGGCTAACTTCACAAATTGGATATTATGAACAGTTCCACAGTAAACATATACAAATATCTCTCTTCATGGTCGTTGGGATTGTCAACTTGAGAAACCTAATGAGACTGTTATAACTCGATCCAGTCACTTAGGAGTCAAGTCTCTAGAATAACCTTCGAAGGATTTTTGAGATAGTATGAGAATATATGTATGCCTTCAGGGTTTATCTTCATTGGATTGGTTTTGAGGTGGGAGGGACTGCATTAACAGAACAGAAATATCTGACCAGCAGTCATGAACTGCATAAGAAACAGAGGACGTTAGCTAAACACAGCCAGTCATCACTCTCTTCTGGAGTTTCTAATGGAATTTGCCAGCTGCCTTTGTCTCCTGCTACCTTAACTTTACTGATATGGTAGACTATGCACTAAAAATATAAATCCAAATAAACCTTTCCTTCCCTAACTTAATTGGCTCAGGGTATTGTAACTCAGAAAGAGAAAAAGCATCTAAAACATAAGCTGTTTTAAATTTCTTGGAGTGGATGTCTGGGATGGTGTAGTTGGAGTATAGGATAGTTCCATATTTCTATTTAATTTTTTCTTTTTATCTTTTTTATTGGCTACTTTATTTAATTATACTTCAAATGTTATCTCCCTTCTCACTTTTCCCTTCACAAACTGCCTATCCCATTTCCCCTCCCCCTGCTTCTATGAAGGTGCTCCAACCACCCAGCAACCCCTGCCTCACTACTCTAGCATTCCCCTATCCTTAGAGTCTCCACAGGACCAAGAGGCTCCCCTCCCAGGAATGCAACTCTCTACTAAACATCTAGCTAGAGCCATGTGTCCTCCCTAACCCCCCATGTGTACTCCTTGGTTGGTGGTTAAATCCTCAGAAGCTTTGGGAGAGGGACTCTGATTGGTTGATTTTGTTGTTCTTCCTATAGGGTTGCAAACCTCTTCAGCTCCTTAAGTCTTTGCTTTCACTTCTACAACCAATATTTGGCTGCGTGCATCTGCATCTGTATTAGCCAGGTTCTGGCAGAGCCTCTCAGGGGACAGCTTTTCCAGGCTCATGTCAGCAAGCACTTCCTGGCATCAGCAATAGTGTCTAGGTTTGGTATCTGCAAATGAGATAGATCCCAAGGTGGAGGCAGTCTCTGGATAGCCTTTCCTTCAATCTCTGCTCCATTCTTTGTCCCTGCATTTTCTTTTGACAGGGGGAATTCGGGATTAATATTTTTGAGATAGGTGGGCCCCATCCCTCAAATGGGGTCCCATGCCTAGCTACTGAATATGATCTCTACAAGTTCTCTCTCCCCTTTATGGGGTATTTCAGCTAAGGTCATCCCTATGGGGTCCTGAGAGGCTCTTGCTTTCTTGGCATCTGGGACTTTCTGGTTGAAAGTTCCCCATCCCCCATTGTTACACACCTCTGTCAAATTTCCTGACCCCTGTACATCTCCTCCATCTCCTCCCATACCTGATACTGTCTCTTCGTTTTTCCCTCTCCCTCCTCTCTTCCTCTCAAGTCCCTCCCACTTTCTTCTTCCCTTGATTATTTGTTCCCCATTCTAAATAGAACTGAAGCATCCACTCTTTGGTTTTCCTCTTGAGTTTCATGTGGTCCGTGAATTGTATCATAGCTATTCCACTCTCTCTGCCTAATATCTACTTATCAGTGACTACATACCATGTGTGTTCTTTTGTAACTGAGTTACCTCACTCAGGATGATATTTTCTAGATCCATCCACTTGCCTGCAATTTCATAAAGTCATTATTTTTAATAGCTGATTAGTATTTCATTGTATAAATGTACCACGTTTTCTGTATTTATTCCTCTGTTGAGGGACATCTGGGTTCTTTCCAGAATCTGGCTATTATAAATATGGCTTCTATGAACATAGTGGAGCATGTGTACTTACTACATGTTGGAGCATCTTCTGGCTATATGCCCAGGAGTGGTACAGCTGGGTCCTCAAGTAGTACTATGTCCAACTTTCTGAGGAACCACCAGATTGATTTCTGAATTAGTTGTACCAGTTTGCAATCCCACCAGCAATGGAGGAGTGTTCCTCTTTCTGCACATCCTAACCAGCATCTGCTGTCACCTGAGTTTTTGATCTTAGCCATTCTGACTGCTGTGAGGTGGAATCTCAGGGTTATTTTAATTTGCATTTCCGTGATGGCTAAGGATATTGAACATTTCTTTATGTGCTTCTCAGTCATTTGAATTTCCTCAATTGAGAATTCTTTGTTTAGCTCTGTTCCCCATTTTTTGATAGGGTTATTTGATTCTCTGGAGTTTAACTTCTTAAGTTCTTTGTATATATTGGATATTAGCTCTCTATCAGATGTAGGATTGGTAAAGATCATTTCCCAATCTATTGGATGCTATTCTGTCCTATTGAGAGTGTACGGATATATTCCTGAAGCTGACCCTATACCACAGCTCTACATACCCAAATCCTGCTGGGAGAGAGATGGTCTCCCAGGAGTGCTAACACACAGGCTTACAGGAGGGACAAGCCATAGTCAGAAACAGCAAGACCAGCTAATACTATATATAACCAAATGGTGAGAGGCAAATGCAAGAACATAAGCAACAGAAACCAAGGCTACTTGGCATCATCAGAACCCAGTTCTCCCATCACGGCAAGCCCTGGATATCTCAATACACTGGAAAAGCAAGACTGATTTAAAATCACATCTCATGATGATGATAGAGGTCTTTAAAGGGCATAAATAGATCCCTTAACAAAATACAGGAGAACACAAGTAAACAGGTAAAAACACACACACAAAAAAAAAACCTTAAAGAATTGCAGGAAATCACAGTGAAACAGGTGAAGGAATTGAATAATACCATCCAGGATCTAAAAATGGAAAGAGAAACAATAAATAAATCACATCTGTTCACAGCAGTAAAACCCTAAGACAATACACACAGCTATTTAGTTGTCACTTACTAGGTTCATCACATCTACTTAGCAAAGTAAACAGTATCATCTTCTTTACTAGAGTATATGACCTCCTTGGCCACCTGCTTTCAACTGTGTTCATAGTACCAGAATTGAACTTCCTCTTATAGAGGGAGGATGAAATCCAGTCAGAATATAGGTAGTTGATTATTACCATACCAGATTTACTACTATCACATGGGTAGGCACATCTCTAGCTGCTCAGTATCAATGCACACAGAACCCACAGATGAGTAACTGTTAGTAACAACTCTGCCTAGTGCCATGCTTGAATCCTCTTGGCACAAAGAGAGACATAAAACATGGGAAACACTCTTAGCATCATTCTTGCTTAAGTTTTCTATGTTTTATGAACAGGTGTTAGTATTTTCAGCAACATGATGCCAAGAACAAGTTCTGGTGGGAAATCATGAGCAGTGGCATTTGTGTGTGCACGTACACACATATGTATATGTGTATGTGTAGGTATACTTTTATATGTATACAGTGGATCTTAGAGGACTTCCCGGAAGACAACTCACTGGAAACTATGTCACACCTAGCATACAAATTTCATTCAATAATCTGTGCCTTCAGGTACTGGTTTTATCTACCTAGAGACATTATTGTTTTCAAGCCCCTTTAGAAAAAAAATGATATGCTGAGTATATAAGGTCAGCAGCAAGAGATGCTATAAAGGAGGTGGAGTAGAGTGACAACCAAAGCTAATGCTTTGTTTCCTTAAAGATACCAATTCTCATTGGAATAAGATGAAATCTAAATGTAGACTTTTTTTTTTTTTTTTTTTTTTTTTTTTTTTTTTTTTTTTTGCATTTCTTCGAAAGTTAAGGGTAGTGAACTTCCTCCACATAGCTCTTCAACATTTCCATTTTATCTTTTGGAAAATATCTGTTCATCTTATTAACTCATTTGTTGATTAATTGGATAACATGGTTGGCTCAAATTTATTTAGTTTTTTGGTTTTTATTATTCCAGATAATAATCCCAGGCAATCTATCTAGATGGTATAGGTTATTCTTCAATCCTTGAGAGGATAATGTTGTTTGGGAGCCTTTTCATTCAGCACAATCCATTCCTGCCATTGTTTCTTAAGGTACTGACTGTCTGCCCATTTCTGAAAGTGAAGTCATTTCCTTAGTCTTTCCTATAGTAGTTTTAGGGTTTTGAGTCTTACATTAATGTTCTCTTTCTTTTTGAATTGATTACTATAAAGGGGAAGATAGTGAGACTCAGTTTCATTCCTCAGTGTGAAAATAACCAGTCTCTGTAGTTCTATTTGTTAAGGAAATTTTAAAGTTGTATTTGCAAAAAGTTTTTTCTTCAGTGTGTGTTTTGCATCCTGTGTGGAAAATTAGGTTGGTGCAGCTACAGAGTTTTATTTTGGGATCCTTTCATTCTATTAGTGTACACGGTTGGTGTGACAAAACATTTCCTTGGGAGATGTAGCACATATGTCTACCCACTCCAGATAGAGAGCTCAAAACATACCAAAATATGGATACCACCACATATCAATTTGGTGAACCAATGAGATTTATGTGGTTACTCACAAGATTATGGGTGAGTCGTTATTTGCAGGAGCATAAGTGACTCAAAGATAGGACATCACCAAATCCCACTCCAACATTGGTTATATCTGGATATCTGGAGCGTACTGCACAGCTTGCAGGTAGCCCAGTATGGTGGAGAGTGGCCTTTCCAGGTGCTTCAGTTGGTCTAAACCTCTTCCAGGCAGTTTGGCTTCTGCTTCTTCCAGGCAGCTGGTTTCTTCTTTCTTTTTTGCAGCTTCTCTTCCCTTTTCAGAGAGGGACTATCTGATTTTATTTTTTACTCTGAAAGGGGTAGGCCTTGTGAAACTGGGTCACTTCCAGGGACTTCTTGAAGTTATTTTGAATTGTTTACCTTCCTGTTTAAGGACCTTACCTGCAGGATGGAAGAGGACACAGACTGTTAAACATGATAGCTTAGCGCAATTAAATGATACACAAATTTTGTTATTCTTATTAATAATAACATATTAATAAGCTGTTGTACTTATTAAAGTCTGAGAACAATCATCTCTCTTACATATAGTATGTTTAGAGTGTTAATTTTCACTTTTCTTGGAGTGGAAGAAAAGTGAATCAAAAACCCATATCTTATAATTGGTACTCTCTCAAGTCTCTTTTTCCACCCAAGACTTTCCTCCCATGTCTCTGTGGACTACTTGTTAGTACTTGTCTCAAGTAACAGCAGTGTAGCCATAGGTTATGGTAATAACCGGCAAAATTCAAATATAAATTTTATCAAATTTTTCCTTCTATTGAAAATAGATGCTTTTTCTTGGCCCCCAATTGAGAGATGGGGTTATCCACCCTTCCCAAAATTTTAACCCAGAAGTGCTCCTATCTAAGGAAATACAGCAACAAATAGTGGAGCAGAGACTAAAGGGAAGGCCATCTAGAAACTGTCCCACCTGGGGATCCATCCCACATGCAGACACCAAACCCAGACACTATTGCTGATGTCAAGAATTGCTTGCTGACAGGAACCTGGTAAAGCTGTCCACTGAGAGGCTCTGTTAGAGCCTTACTGATGCAGGTGAATATGCTTGCAGCCAACTATGGGACTGAGCAGGGAAACCTCAATGGAGGAGTTAGGGAAAGGACTGAAGGAGCTGAAAGGCTTTGCAGCTCCATAGGAAGAATAACAATATCAACCAACCAGATCCTCTAGAGCTCCCAGGGACTAAACCACCAACCAAGGGACCAATGGCTCCAGGTGCATATGTAGCAGAGGATGGCCTTGTCTAGAATCAATGGGAGGGGAGGTCCTTGTTCCTGTGAAGTCTTGATGCACCAGCATAGTGGAATGCTAGGGTGGTGAGGCAGGAGTGGGTTGGTGGGTTGGGGAGCACCCTAGAGGTAGGGGAAGGGGAATGGGATGGTAGGTTTTTGGAGAGGAAACTGGGGAGGGGGATAACATTTGAAATGTAAATAAACAAAATAATTAAAATTTTTTAATAGAATGTAAGTAGCATCAAAAAAAAAAAGAAAAGAAAATTGATATGTTTTCTTATATAATATATTTTGATTATAGTTCCCCCTTCCTCTATTGCTCTCAGTACGTCCCAAATCTCCTTTCCCATCTGGATCTACTCTACTTCTGTCTCTCATTAGAAAAGAACAGGCTTCTAAGACATGCCAATAAAACATAACAAAATAAAATTAGTAAGATCAAACCAACAACAACAACAATCACATCAAAGTTGGGCAAAAAGGAATTAGATGGAAAAGAGCTCTAAAGAAGGCACAAAAATCAGAGACTCACTGGTTCATATACTCAAGAGTCCCATTAAAAACAATAAATTGAGTTCCTTTTTGTTGAGTGCTGGCTGCTTGCTGTCTCAATGGGCAAGTTCATGAAACCTGGGAAAGTGGTGCTGGACTTGGCTGGATGCTACTCCAGACACAAAGCCCTCATCTAGCATTGATGATGGCACTTCAGACTGCCCTTACAGCCATGCCCCAGTGTCTGAAAAGTGACGGCTGTATGGTCAAGAAGAATATCACCAAGCGATCCAAGATCAAGTCCTTTGTGAAAGTTTATAACTACAACCACCTCATGCCTACAAGGTTCTCTGTGGATATCCCCTTGGATAGAACTGTTGTCAACAAGGACATGTTCAGAGACCCAGCTTTGAAACACAAGGCCAGACAGGAGACCAAGGTCAAGTCTGAGCAAGGATACAAGATAGAGAAGAATGAATGTCTTCCAGAAGCTTCACTTTTAGGTATATTTTTGTTTTCATCATTAAAAATTAAAAAAGAATTTTAAAAATTTTAAAAAATAAAAAATAAAACACTAAATTGAAACTCATAATGCATATCAGAGTTTGTGGTACCAACTGCTTGTATGTAGGCCCTGTGCATGCTGCCTCAGTCTCCCTTAGTTATAAGAGCCCCTTCTTTGGCCTTGTTTTCTTGGTGTCCTCCAACTCCTTTGGCTCTTACACTCTCTCTTCATCCTCTTCCATAGGGTTCCCTGAGTTCTAATGGGAATGAATCAATCTCTCTCTCTCTCTCTCTCTCTCCTCTCTTTCTCCTCCCCCAGTGGTGTTTGGGCATGGGTCTCTGTATTACTTTCCATCTCCTGCAGCAGGAAGCTTCTCTGAAGATGGATGAATAAGGCACTGTTTTGTTTCTGTTTTTTTTCCTTGATCTTCTCAGCTGGTATATTCCCAGGGAACACCTGCTGTCTTTGGAGGCTGGGAAAATGGGATAACTTGGAATAAGGTAGGTTGAGTGTAGGAAAAGAAAGAGAGATCACAGCAAGAGTTCTTCCTCAGAGCTGGGTTGAGACTGGAGGACTGGATTCAGAGAAGCAAATGAAGAGGTGAAGATCTGCAATCAACCCACTTGCCTCCCTGGCCTAAATTTCATCAATATATTTACATTTATTTCTTTTACATTTTTGTTTGGATAAACAGTTTTCTAGTTTTAGATCAATAAAAAGCAACCCTGTGCTAAAAAACTAGATGGAGTAAATAATATTAAAGTGTACTTCAGTTAGCTAATATTTTATGCAAAATGCACTGAATAGCAAGCAATGCTAAAAATGAAAGAAGAACAAGAATGTGTGATCCTGAGGTTTGAATGTTGAACTCCTATGAAGTTCCAATGGGTAAAGATGCTGACCAATGCAGGTGTATGTTTTGTTTATTTGACATTTTCTTTATTCATATTGCAAATGTTATCCCCTTTCCAGATCCCCCCAGAATTCCCTATCCCACCCCTCACCCTCCTGCTTCTATGAGGGTGTGTCCCCACCCACCAACCCACTCCCACCTCCCCACCCTAACATTCCCCTAAATTGGGGCATGGAGCTTTCAGAGGACCAAGGGCCTCTGCTTACATTGATGCCTGACAACGCCATCCTCTGCTACATATGCAGCTGGATCCATGGGTCCCTCCATGGTTGGTGGCTTAGTTTCTGGGAGCTCTGGAAGGTCTGATTGGTTGATATTTTTGTTCTTCCTATGGGCTTCAGCTCTTTCAGTCCCTTCTCTAACTCCTCTATTTGGACCCTGTGAGCACTTCGATGGTTGGCTGTGAGCATCCATCTCTGTATATCTTTGTATATCATCTGTATATAATCCATCTCTGACAGAGTCTCTTAGGAGACAGCTATATCAGGCTCCTGTCAGCATGCACTTCTTGGTATCCAGAATACTGCTTATGTTTGGTGACTGTAAGTGGGATGGATCCCCAGGTGGGGCAGTATTTGGATGGCCTCTCCTTTAGTCTCTGCTCCACACTTTGTCTCTGTTTTATGCTCCAGTGAGTATTTTGTTACCCCTTCTAAGAAGGATCAAAGCACTCAGACTTTGGTCTTCCTTCTTCTTGAGCTTCATGTGGTCATTGAATTGCATTTTGAGTATTCCGAGCATTTAGGCTGTAATAAAGAACTCAAGAAATTAGACTCCAGACAATCAAATAGTCCTATTAAAAATGGGGTACAGAGCTAAACAAAGCATTCTCAACTCAGGAAACTCGAATGACTGAGAAGCACCTAAAGAAATATTCAACCAGGGATATGAAAATCAAAACAACCCTGAGATTCCACCTCAACCAGTCAGAATGACTAAGATCAAAAGCTCAAGAGACAGCAGGTGGCGGTCAGGATGTGAAGACAGAGGAACACTCCTCCATTGTGGGACTGCAAGCTGGTACAACTCTGGAAATCAGTCTGGTGTTTCCTCAGAAAACTGGACATAGTACTACCCGAGGACCCAGCTATACCACTCCCAAAAGATGCTCCAACATATAAAAAGAACACATGTTCCACTATGTTCATAGCAGCATTATTTATAATAGCCAGAAGCTAGAAACAATCCAGATGTCCTTCAGCAGAGGAATGGATACAGAAAATGTACATTTACAAAATGCAGTATTACTCAGCTATTAATAGATTAATAGATTAATAGCTGAGTAATAGTTCTTAATAGAACAATGATTTCATGACATTCTTAGGCAAATGAATGGAACTAGAAAATATCATCCTGAGTGAGGTAACCCAATCAAAAAAGAACATACATGGTATATACTCAGTTTAGGTGTATTAAGAGTGCAGACTTGAGGAAGTGCTAATGTCGTGAAAATGTGCCTTCAATCATGCAATTTGTACTTATAAAATGGCTTCAGGGAGCCAGTTAATTCTTTCTCTCTGAGTTAGCATATAGGAAAGACGTCTTCATTAGACATTAATCCTGCTGGCAACCTGATTATGACTCTACTAGACTCTAAAACTCTGATAAATAAATGTTTATTGTTTAAAATTTATGCAGTTTCATATGATAGTGCAAATAGATCAAAAGAATGAGTATTTAGGGAAAGCAATTCAAAAAGTAATTTTTTGCTAACACATTTTGTTCTGAGAGACCTAACTACAAAAGAGGGAGAGAGAGAAAGAGAGAGAGAGAGAGAGAGAGAGAGAGAGAGAGAGAGAGAGAAAGGAGGAGAAGGAGAATGAGGAGCAGAAGGAGAATGAGGAGGAGGAGGAGGAGGAGGAGAAGGAGAAGAAGAAGAAGGAGAAGAAGAAGAAGAAGAAGAAGAAGAAGAAGAAGAAGAAGAAGAAGAAGAAGAAGAAGAAGAAGAAGAAGAAGAAGGCAGAAAAAGAAAAGAAAAAAGAAATGAGTCTTAATATTTCTCAGGTATAGAAAATCATTACACAAACAGAAAACTATTGACTACAATAAATCAGCTGTACTTGATAGACCTCCTAATAACTTCTGAGATATTTAGGAGGAAGTTCAAGATAGTTCCACTTTGCAAGATTTTAAATGTGCCACATTTGCTCTAAGAAACACCCATCAATTTTTTTTCTCTAACTTCAATGAAAAAAAATTATGCAGAATTTTAGGAACTCCTTTGAAATGCTATATATTTGTAGAATGTAGAAATTGTTCACAGAATAAGGTCACTAACATAAAAAAGTGGGCTTAAACTATATTCTTCCTATTAAATACTTAGTACCAGTTTTATACAATAGTTTTGGTCAAATAGTCTTACATATCTCATCTGTAAAAATTCAGTAATATAAACTTAGCTGATCTCTTAAATGATATTCATTAAATTGTGAATGAAAAGGGTTAAGCATGAGGTCTGGTAAATATAAAGGAAGAGGCATTATAAATCAATGGTATATCCAATAAAAATAGTAACTAATAATGCATCAGGCTTTCAGGTATGTTATATTACGTCTTTTAAATCTTCTTAAAATCAAAAGTGTTTGTGATGCCTGCCATATTATTATACACTGTGAAGTGGGAATAGAAAAGAAAAAAAATTGCAATGATTTGTCCATATTGCACTCTCATTTAGTGAAGCCTTCCTCTGCCCTAGGTATGTATTCTTGTGAAAGGCTCTTCTAACACTGTCCTCAACATTTCATCTACAAAACAAATATGCCCTCTTAACAAAATAGTAGTTTGAATCAAATATGGAGAACTTAGGAAAAAACCAACCCAGAGAGAAAGTATTTCATGAACAGAAGTGTATGTATCAGAAGGAATGCTGTGTCCTTTTATCACAATCAGTGCCTGATTACCTAAACAGTAACTTCCTATGAATGTCCTTTCATACATATACCACATTTCCCCATTTTATCCATACAAATTCAGAAGGTGCCCTACAGGAATCATCTTTTATTTTATGTGTGAGAAATCTGGCCTTGTGTGACTTCAAGGCATATGGCACATGATCTACAAAATGCACTGAAAAGCCAGGTGCACCAGTTTTCCATTTCTTTCATTTCTTTATTTGATTCCAACCTCAGAATTGCTAACTTATGTTTCTGGCTCACTTAAGGACTTGAAAGATAAAATTGCTGTTTGTTAGAACAGAAAGAAAGGAACCATCTGAGTTTTAGCCATCCTCCCAACTTGTTTTCATGTTGTATATAATTAAATCTCATTAATAAATTTAAGAAACTGAACTGATATTGTCATATACAGTACTGTCTTCTCAATGAACACAATGACACTCAATAAAAGGGAATCTGGTTTTCAGATTCCAGCTAATGTTTTTATAAGAGAAACAAGAATGGACTATATTTTTGCACTGCAGGTGAATTTGATATTCAAAAGCATGGGAAGACTAATGGCTGTGATTAGAGGGAAGCAGAAAGTGTGGAGGATGTGTGAACTTCCCCACACAGACATTTAGCTAGATCATTTAAGCTTGAATATCTGTTACTTTATTTTATTTAAAACAAAATTGGCTCTATTTCTGGAAATCCATGACTTAACTAGGTACTTCTATCTCCACCTGAACTAATATCTCCATATGCTTAAAATAAATTAGCAAGGTATGACAAACCCAGGACATGCATTTATGATAGGGTCATACTAGATAATTGCTAACAGTTTTGATGTTTACACATGTCCACATACTAACAATTCTCAGAAATTTTGTAGCATTATGTGCTTGTATCAAATTCAGCATTTGTTTTGAAAATGTAACCCATTAACAAGTCTTGTGTGAAAAACAAATATTTGGGGGTCATCAGCACTTGAATGATGCTGGACTAAATGCACCATACAACTAATCATGATCCAATTGATTACAGTTTGTCTCTCTCCACATTTCTCTCTCTCTCTCTCTCTCTCTCTCTCTCTCTCTCTGACTCTGACAAATATTAGGCTTTCATAAAGAAACTAGATCATGTTTCTCCTTACAGTCTCATATCTTGGGCTGTAAAAATAAATGTAGAATGGATAGTAAACTCTGACATATATTCAGGAATCTGTTGTTGATACGGTAAAAGTCCCCTTTTCCAGAAAATCTGCAAATCTCAGGTAAACTAAGCCAATGAGCCACTGTCTTACTATACACTGTCTATTTAAAAATTTTAAAATCTAATTATCATGTATTGCTGTTATTTCCTTTTCTACTACTTCCTGTTTAAAGAAATCCTCTTATATCTGAGGCATGAAATCATGTGTGTGTGTGTGTGTGTGTGTGTGTGTGTATATATGTATATATATATATAAATGATTTCATATATATATATATTTTCAAGATGATCATGAACTTCTGAGCCTCCTGCTTCCCTTTCTATTCAGCTAGAATTACAGATATACACTAAAACACCAGTTCTCATATTTTAATTTATTCTAGAAAAACAGTCTACCAACTGAATTACAAAGTTCCATGGCAGTGTTTTAAAAACACAATCATAGAGATCTTCACATATAACACTGATCGCGTTCATTGCTTTCATAACAACTAATGACCAAAAATACCACATGCACAAAGTGTAGTGACTTATAGTAGTTCCAGTGATGAAGAGTCCACCATGGTAGAGAATCTTGGAAGCAACATCAGATCTGGTGGAAGAAGCACAAGAGCTGAGAGACAGAATTGGTACTAGAGCCAGGCTATAAACCATCCAAAGTGATATGTTTCTTCCATTAACCACAACCCTACCTCCTATCTACAGCATCACCATTTCAAAATACACAGACAAAACTACAGTGGGCATTTCTAGTTCAAATCACCACACCCCAAAATTGATTTTATGTCCCTTCTCCTTGGTTGATAACTAGACTTAGCAACTTTCTTAACAGTGAAGTAAGTTAAAATATGGGTACAATGATGCTCTCTGTATTGTAAAACATGCCCTTAGAGACTTTCTTCCATACAGGACAGACCACACAGAAGTAGAAGTATCCTTAGACATCATCTCCTCCTACACATGTCCTCCACAGCCCAGTCTCCATATATGTGAGTGTACCCACCTCAATCACACTGACTCCAGCCCCTGACTTTATTAAAGCAGTAAGCAAGAGATGCCTAGCAGAACAAAAACAACTTCCAATAATGGGGGAAAGTCAAAAAACAAATGTCTGCTTGTGTCACTTCTCCAAATCTGGCCTCTGTAGCACTCTAGGCTCTGGTTGATTCCACTCCACTGCTGCTGCTGTTCTTGTTGATCATCCCATGGTACTGGCACCTCCAATACACTGGGGACTTCAACTGCAACTAGGCTTTACAAATAGCCTCTCATAGGCTCTTGTCATGGTGCCAAACCTCAACTTCTTTGCATGACTCTTTCAGTCATGGGCTGTCAACTGTAACTGAGGCTGTATCTTTACCAATGGCCCTACCTGGCCTCTCACAGAGTCAAGCCTCAATCGCTCTCCATGAGCCCTTCATACCTTCAAAACCAGTAAGACTTGGTGATTCTTGGGGTGATTCTTATAAATTACCAAGTCCAGCTTCTGCATGAGGTAAAACCTTGACAATTTCTGGAACTCAGCTTCTTTGTGCTTTCAGAAAACACTTCCCAGATTTCACCACTAATTTCTTAACTCCCCCTAACCAGCATCAATTGTCCCAGTATTCACTTCTATTTTTGACTCTAAATGCAGAGCCACAGGGCCAAAACTGCTGAGTTCTACTGCTTGCTGGGGCTGGAACATGGCCCTCCTTATTCTATTACCAGCTTTCTGTTTTCCAACTCCCTCACTGCCTAAGCTTGGCTGTCCTGGAACTTGCTCTGTAGATTGACCTTAAACTGAGGGATCTCTTTCTCCTAAATTCTGGGGTTGAAGGCATGTACCACCATACCTGGACTAAAGTTTTTCTTCACCTAGAACTTGCTCTGTCCCAGGCTGGTCTTGAACTCAGAGATCTGCTTGGCTTTATCTCCTGGGATTAAGTGTGTACCATTATGCATAGGCTTAGACTTTTCATAGACACTGTTCCTCGAGATCCATATTAAAAGCCTGTGTCTTTCAACCTGAAGATCTGGATCACAAGTGTGCTCTCTACTTTTAGATTGGAGTTTATTTCAGATTAAAAGTCCAAACTACTCCTTGTTCAATTGCAAACACAAACCATAAGCTTAGTGTTGTGGGATCTTGCCCTTAAATCACCACTCCTTTAATCTCATTACCTACTTGAACTCAGGATTCAGCCTCGTTTCACTTCCTGGTGTCTCTTTATCACTTGAACCATACATTTTATATTTTTCCCTTCTTAGCTTGCTACACTTGTTCAAAATGCTCTTCATGAGACTTAACCAGAGAAGAAAGTCTCTGCTAGGCTTTTTTCAGACTTCCTTTGTCAACGCACCTATAAACCTTCTTACCTTAGCCTCAGATACACTACTCAGACAATGGCGAAAAGCGGCCACATTCATCAAAATACCACAAAACAGTCTGGACACCACATATCGAAATTCTTTTGCATTTAACCACTTGAACCATGACTACACAGTTCAAATCACTCATGGCAAGAGAGTCTTCAATATGTCCACTAGGATAGCCCATTAAGCCCCACTTAAGGGATTCCAGGGCTTTCCAAATCCAAAGTCCCCAAATCCACATTCTTCTAAACAAAAGCATGGTCAGGCCTATCACAGCAATACTCCGGTCCTTGGTAACAACCTCTGCCTTAGGGATTTACTGGTGTAAGCAAACACCCTGACCAAGGAAACTCTTATGAGGACACCACTTAATTGGGGCTGGCTTACAGGTTCAGAGGTTCAGGCCATTATCAACAAGTTAGGGACATAGCAGCATGTAGGGAGGCATGGTGCAAGGGGAGCTGAGAGTTCTACATCTTCATCCGAAGGGTACTAGGAGAAGACTGCATCCAGGAAGCTAGGATGAGGGTCTTAAAGCCCATGCCCACAGTAACACACTTTCTTCAACAAAGCGACACCTACTCCAACAAGGCCACATCTCCAAATAAAGACACTCTACGGGCCAAGCACATTTAAACTATCACACAGTAAAATCCTGTCTTGAAAAACCAAAAAGAAAAAAAATGATCTTCATTACTCCAAAATGAGTAAGAATGGATTGTTTCTTAAAAACTGACTACACTGCTGTAGCATATTCTTTTAGTCACCTTGGTTATAAGCTTCTTGAAGTTAGTAGTTACTTTCTTCCATTATTTTTTTATTCATTTTATATCCTGATTGCCAATGACATTCCCTACTTCCAGACTTCTCCTCTAATATAATTGGGCATCATCAAATTTAAAAATTTTATGATTTAAAAATTTTAGGATTAAAAGAATTGGAAAATAGTTAGATGAGAGAGCATTAACTTGAAATGTAACAGTTTATTGTTTATTGGAATGCCAGGGTCAGGAAGTGGGAGAGGGTGGGGTGGTGAGCAGGGGGAAGGGGGAGGGAAGAGGGGATTGTTTTATTTTTTTTTTATTTTATCTTTTTTCGTATTTTTTATTTTTCTTTTTTCTTTTGGAGGGGAACCTGGGAAAGGAGATATTGTAAATAAAGAAAACATGTAATAATAATAATAATAATAATAATAATAATAATAATAATAATAGAAGTTATCATTTCATTCATTCTCTTGTTCAATTATATTTTGTTCATTATATGTTTTGGAAATTGCATTACTAAAAGTTATATATATGTTTATTAAAACTTTAATAATCCAATCAAATTAATAATCACTGGAAATAGCTAAATAATGGCATACATCTTTCTAATTGAGTACTTTTCATCTGATTTTAAGAATATCTACTTCAAACAAAAACAATAATAATTTTTAAATTATTAAAGTGAATAAAATATGGGTCACCACAGTCTACTTAGCTTTGTTCTCACATGATATCTAGAAAAATTTTCTGGAATCACATATATTATCTAATGTGTATGTAGTCCCATTTGATCTTTATCTGTTCCCTTTATCATGCTTTAATGTCAAAAAATTGACAGCAAATAATTGTTATATAATTTCTACATGTGCCCTAATTATTGAAATATGGAGGGTGGTAATTGGTGCTGCAAGCATGTGATTTTCTGCCTTGCCAAGACTTACTGCTGTGTTGCTTGTCACTTTAGGCTGTACCCTTTTGCCATTTTTGTTGTTTCACTGTATCTGAATTTTGTTTGTATATTTATTTTTATATTGATATTTTGAACTTTTGACATTTTCTCCTACCTCTTTCTGCTCATAGTTTTGTTTTACCCCTAAGCAATCTGCCAGTAACTTTCTTCTTGCCAGTTTTAATAGTCCATAATTTCCAATGGAAAGTCTGCTGCCAGAATCTTCTTTCCCCCAGTGTTCATGGCTGCTTTTGCGAACCTGCCCTGCCCTCCCTCATCTAATTTGAGTCGATGAGGGGGCAGACAAAACAGAGGGTTGGCACAGCACAGGATGATTCACTGTTAGAAACATAGGGAAACATCTTTGAAATTAGTGAGGGCGAGGGGAGCCTGACATTTGACAGAGCCGTGTAAAAATTGCAATGCCCAGACGAAGTTGAGTTTAATTTTGATTGTTATTTTCCAGATGTCTTGATCATATGATTACAATTTTAAGATTATATCAAAACTATACCTTTTCCCAAGTGCACTGTAATTATTTTAGAAAATTGAGTTTATCATTGTTTCTCAATGTCAGTATCAGTCTCAGAGTCATGTGATCATCGACCTAAGTCATGCATGCTTTTTCATGACTTCTTCAGTTCCTCCTCTACTTCTAGTCTTTGAAATTTACTGTTTTCCCATGATTTTTCATATGCCACCTGATAGAATCTTCACTGATTATGGCCTTCAAATAACTAAAGTTATTGCATTAGTCACTAAAGAAAGCATATGTGTAAAAGTATAATCAATATTATATTTGAATTCTAGTAATTCTGATTTACCACAGAACTATTGATCTAAAATGTGTTATGATATATCGGAAACATTATTGTCATATGTAGAAAATAATATGACAATGACATGCATAGGAACAAAATCAAAACACTTTATACTAATTTTTTCTTTTATCCAAAATTTTAATTGTTACACATTTTGTATTTTAAAGAAAATAGAATAAAACCATATAATATTCATCATGTTAAGTTGAATTTACAAAGTAATAGTTTTTTACTCTTTTTTTTTTAAAGATTTATTTATTTATTATATGTAGGTACACTGTAGCTGTCTTCAGATGCACCAGAAGAGGGCATCAGATCTCATTACGGGTGGTTGTGAGCCACCATGTGGTTGCTGGGATTTGAGCTCATGACCTTCCGAAGAGCAGTTGGTGCTCTTCCCCGCTGAGCCATCTCACCAGCCCAAGTTTTTTACTCTTAAGAAGTGAAATAATCCCGATTCTTCTGAATATTTCCTAAGGAACAGAACCAATATTAGATATTATAGAGCTTTGTTGTCAGATAAAGTTCTATGTTATATTATGATAAATAGACTATAAAGTTAAAATTGTTTGAGGTGAGGCTTTGAGAAAATATTTTATGTATAATAGACTTAAAATAACTATCTGTGGTTTGTCTTTTCATAACTAAGTACTCAAGTATGTGTACTTTGCAAGAAAAATATATGTCTTACAATTCCAAAGTTCTAAAACCATCATTGCACCATTAAGTTTGGGAAAAAAAACTCAAGGATGGAGCACCATGCAAAAAAAAGGAAAGGTACATATATACTGGGTTCTTTAGAGGAATATTCCTAACAACCAATAAAGTTACAAATAAACAGATAGACTAAGAGCTGGACGGATGCTCAGCAGTTAGGAGTGCACATTCTTCTTAAGGGGAACTCCAACTGAGTTGTCAGCACTCATATTAGGCATCACATAACCACCTCTAACTCTACCTCCAAATAACCTCATGCCTCTTCTGGTCTGCACTTTCAACAGCATTTATGTGCACATATTCCTCACAGACATATATTTGGATAATTCCAAAAAATACAAATCAAATTTAAAAATGGATAAAACAAACTATAAACAAAGTTAAGCAAACAAGGCAAAATAAAGTTAAATTTAGTTGATATTTTTATTTGTTTACTGTGAACAAAGTATGATAGGCCTGTATTTTTCTTACATTTACCAGCAGAATTACAATGTTTGTTTCTAAAATTGTATGTTCACGTAAGTGTGCACATGTAGAGAATAGGTATTTTTGAAATGTGTGGGAATGAGATACCATTCTCCTGATAAAATGGTGATATAAAATAATAAAATGCTTGAAGAAATACTACAAGTTGATAACTTGTGGATAGCTGATAAGTAGAACATCTCCACAGAGTCTTACATAAATGAAATGTGAGCTAGTACCTGTGCAATTTGACTTAGAATATTTTGAGATTTATTATATATTTCTAAACAGTAGAAAAACAAAGGGTATTTGTGAGATAGGGTTACTTTAAATTAAATTTATTACACAACCTGATAAATTGAGTCTTAATTGTCTATATTTTGGACATTATTGTATTAAACAACTTTTTTTACATTTTTATTTATTTTATAGATTATAATGTATTGAGGCACAATATTAATTCTTATGTCATATTGAAGTCAGTGGATCTCATTTTATGAGAAAATCTTCTAAACCTAATTTTGTAAATATATATGATATATATTATGTAACTGTCTCTTTAAATAATATCTAATATACATATTGCCAAGGAAACTTAAATCTTATATATGAGTAAATACACTATGATTTAGGCAAACTTCAAAATTAGGGAGATTACCATGTCACTATGAGATTACTCAGATTCAAATTGTAGGCAAAAGCAAACAAAATTTGTTTATTATCTGAATTTCCTGCATGCAGGGTTCTCCCCATTAGAGAATGGAAACTCCAAGTGGGCTCAGAGCCCTGGTTTTTACTACCTGTTAGAAGATACAGGGAGGGTTATGTGCCTTTTTTACCTTGATTGGTTAGCTCTATCTCTAGGAGGTCTGACTAATTCTACAAATGGTTAGGCTCTGGAGACCTCCTTAGGGGTTGCTTATTCCTTCTAGCTGCCTATTCTTACTTTAGGTCAGATGACAAGGTGTTCTTTGCTTGGATGCCATGGCTGTGGTAGGCTGACGACAGGTTCCTTGGACCTGGTTCTCATTTCAGAAAAACAGAAACTTAGGCCTAGTCTTCCAAACTTTCAGTAGCCTGTCATGGAGTCAGCCTGGCTCTGCACTTAGTCCCTTCAACCGCAATAGTAGATTGTTAGAGAACCCTGTTATTAAGGTACCAGTCACCCATGACTGAATGGCTTTCTGAGTTTTGCACAAAATAAGGGACTCTCTTTCTCAAAGGGCATCCCTGTATCTGTCTGTCTTTGTCTGGAGAGTGTCTCTGAATACAGGTGGCTGGTCTTGGCTGGCTTTGTACATTGTACAAGTACTTGTACAAGGTACTTAAAAAGTGACCTTTTTACAGAGCTCTGTAAGGCTGTATAATTTAGCACACATGACTCATCCTGGTTTTCTGACTACATGATAATTAGGAGCTATATTATAACCAATCAGCCTTTCCAATTCATTTGATGCTATCACCACTTAGACATTCCCACCTGTAGCCCCTCACCATCCCTCCAAAAGCTGTTATATACCCAATCCCTAGAATAACAAAGTAGACTTGTATTGATGTAGAGGTTTCTGGAGGTCATACTTTAGTCATCTGAACCCTACTCTTTGCCTCTGCTCCCTTTGTTCTCTAAGGCTGGTGGCCAATAGTTTCCAAGGAGAAAATGGGGAGGCACACAGCAGATAAGAGTTATTTGAATTAAATATATTTCAACTTTACAGTTATTTAATTAGGTATAACTACATATATGAAATGGATCATTGTAAATGTAACTTTTATTCACCAAATGTAATTGTTATCTCAGAGACTTACTGTTGAATAAGTGCATCTTTTCTAGTTCTTCCTTATATCTGTCTGTCTGGCTCAACTCAGCTATTCTGGCCTAAACTTCTATCCAAGATGACTGATTCAAACTGGCTTCTTTTGGCTTCTGACTGAATTCCTCTGGTTGACCTCAAACTAACTTTCACAATCTCTTCTAATCTTGTAGCTCCTTCTTAGTCTCTGGCTCATTCTGTCTTTACCTGCAACCTATCCCAATAAGATTGTCATTGTAAAACTGCACTCTCTCCCTCTTTCTTATCCCCCCTCATATAAACACACTCACACCTACACACACACACACACACACACACATACACAAATAAATATAAGTAAATTCTTTGAACTGCAATGGCATAGCAGTTAAAACTTCTAATAAAATTTGTAATATTTGTGAATGATGATCCATTAGCTTGATGGTGACAAATATTTCACATAATCTGTAGTACATATATTTTTAAATAATGATATTGTTCCCTCTAAATAAATGATAAATCTTTGTTGTACCTCATTAAAGAAAAAAGTGAATACATTATTTTCCTTTTCAGCTTAGTATTCAAACTAATTGTTTTTTTTTTTTTTTTTTTTTTTTTTTTTTTTTTTTTTTTTTTTTTTTTTGGTTTTTTCGAGACAGGGTTTCTCTGTGTAGCCTTGGCTGTCCTGGAACTCACTCTGTAGACCAGGCTGGCCTCGAACTCAGAAATCCACCTGCCTCTGCCTCCCAAGTGTTGGGATTAAAGGCGTGCGCCACCACCGCCCGGCCAAACTAATTGTTTTAATGACATGCACAGAGATCGTGGGAGACCACAATGGACAACATAATAATTTCGTTAAATTCATAGCAAAAATAAAAACTCAAGAAACAGAAATTACTCTTTGAAGTTGTTCAGTTGAAGAAAATAATTCAAGAGAAGAAAAATAAAATAGTGAACAAAATAGCTAACATAATCAAGAAGGATCTCTGAACTCATCTAAAGAGGGAGAAGAGCAAAGAACTGAAGAACTTCTTTACTATAAGGGAGACCCTGATTTTGGTCACTCAGTGTTAAATAATGTAATCAGTGTGGTGGACATCAATGAAAAAGAAGGCCTCCTCATGATGTATAATGCATGATCAACCAACTCAACAGAAGCATTATGGGTGCCTTTTAGAGAGAATACATTGATTTTAAAACTACTTAAATCTTCTGAATCCTGAGAACTCTAAACACATACAGAATCATGAAGTTTAACTTCCCTCCCATAAAAGTAATTCAAGCACTAATACATATTATCATCAAAATATAACAACTTAAAAATGAGAAAGTCTTCAAAGCAACAAGTACAAAGCAACTCGTAACATATAAAGCGTTATACGGAATATTCTAAGCAGATTTCTACCCAGAAGGACATAGTAAAATAATATTCTCAAATAAAGAATATAAATCAAGGACTACAGCAACCAGCAAGCTGTCCTTCAAAAATGAAGAAAATATTTTTTCAAACAAACTGTGAGAATTTCACATCAAAACCTGTATTATAAGAGCTTCTAATGGAAGCTAAGTAAAATGGATGAATATTAATGTGTAAACATACAAAAATATATAACTCACCATAAAGATATTATTATCAAACTTACAACCATAATGTATGAAATACAATGATGATAACAATATCAAAGATAGATGGCAAAGTCTGAAAACGGTACTATAATTATATAGTGATTTGCCCACTATAGTGGGTACACAGAAGAGAAAAATATAAACAGTGGCATCACAGTATGAAACCTGAAAGGAACATGGTTTAAGAGTTCAAATAATTATTTTCAATAGAAACTAAGTTGTTATTGGCATAAAATAGACCATTAAGGTTATAAACCCCAGGATAACCATAAAAACGAAACTATAGTAGTTATATACACATACAAAAATGTAACAATAAAGCACAACACTGTAGAAGACAAACATTATTATAGTACATAGAGGGAAAATCAGCTACAGAATAATCAGAACTCAGGTAAATAATAGAAAGAGAATGTTCTTTTTATTGAGTGGTAAATAGAGTAAATTTATTACCATAACCTATACAATGGCCAAGTAGATTGAATAAACATTAAATTATATCAGGTCCACTGTCTAAAATACTCATTGCAGGTTACAGAAGAACCTGAACAACAGGTGCAACAACAATAAATACCACCACCACAACAAAACAACCAACAACAAAAAAAGGATGACCACATGTAGAAGAATAAAATTAGACCTGTAATCTATCACATTGCATAAAAGTTAACTCCAAATGGTTCAAACTCCTAAACATAAAACTTAAAAACACTGAAACTGATAGAAAAAAAGAAAACAAACAGTACCCTTTGTGATTTATGGATATGAAAGAACTTAGTATTTTTTATATTCGTTTTTATTTGAATTAATTTATTTTTTACACTCCAGATTTTATCCCCCTCCTGATTCACTCTCTGACTGTTCCATATCCCATACCTCCTCCCCACCTACCTGTCTCCATGTAGATGTCCCCATCCACGACTCTACCTGTCCCCAAATTCCCTGGGGCCTACAGTCTCTTGAGGGTTAGGTGCACCATCTCTGAATGAAACTAGACCTGGCAGTCCTCTATTGTATGTGTGTTGGGGGTCTCATATCAGCTAGTGTATGCTGCCTGGTTGGTGGTAAAGAGTTTGAGAGATCTCGGGGTTTCAGTTTAATTGAGACTGTTGGTTCTCCTACAGGTTGCTCTTCTCCTCAGCTTCTTTCAACCTTCCCTAATTCAACAACAGAGGTCAGCTGCTTTTGCCCATTGTTTGGGTGAAAATATCTGCATCTGACTCTTTCAGCTGCTTGTTGGGTCCTTCAGAGGGCAGTCATGATAGGTCCTTTTTTGTGAGTGCTCCATAGCCTCAGTAAGTCTCAGGCCTTGGGATCTCGCTTTTAGCTGGATCCCACTTTGGACCTGTCACTGGACCTTTTATTCCTCAGGATCCTCTCCATTTCCATCCCTGTAATTCTTTCAGACAGGAACAGTTATGGGCCAGATTTGTGACTGTTGGATGGCAACCCCATTCCTCACTTGATGCCCTGTCTTCTGCTGGAGGTGGGCTCTACAAGTTCCCTCTCCCTACTGTCTGACATTTCATCTTAGGTCCCTCTCTTTGAGTCCCAAGAGCCTCTTACCCCAGTCAGAATGGAAAAGATCAACAAAACAATCAACAACAAGTGGGAACTGTCATTTCCCCTTTAGTGGGATTGCAAGCTGGTGTAGCCATGTTGGAAATCAGTGTGTAAAATTTGCAAACAGGTAAAAATAAATCTACCATATGACCCAGACATTCCACTTCAAGGCAAATGCCCAAATGACTGGACATTCACTCCATAGTTACTTCCTTAACTATGTTCACTGTTACTTTATTTACAATAGCAAGGAAGTGAAAGGGTCACTGTGTGTGTGTGTGTGTGTGTGTGTGTGTGTGTGTGTGTGTGTGTGTGTGTGTGTGCAGGGTAGTTGGGAAACATTAAAGAGGAGATTAGTTATTAGATTAGCTATCAGAAAAATGGGAAAAGAGTTAGCTCTTCAGGATCTGGGAATAGATGCAAATATAGAGAAAGAATGAGAAGAAACTAACAATACAGATATCAGAAGACTCATAAGGAATCATGCTATTAAATATTTATCTTAAAATATATCATAGATATATTATATATATGAATATATAGTTTAAATGAACTTTTAAATTAGAAACAACTCTAATTTTCCAGAAAAGTATACTAAATAGGTTTGTCCCATATTTTTGAAGAACTTAAAAGTCTTTTTATACTTAACATAAAATACAAGATTGATGTTTATTGTTCACCATTCTACAGGGCTATTCCACATGTCTGAGTTTATTGACAATGATCAATGAAAGTGCTGTATTTTGCATGGTATACCATTTCCCACACTAACTGAGATATATCTTTAACTTGGTCAAAATGGAATGGAGCAGAAAATGGCCTGACAGAATTCTAAATCCAAATGCATTTAACAGTGTTCAATTTGAAATTGAAAAAAAAAATATCATATAAACATGACAAATACCTCCATATCAAAGACAATTAGCAAAGAATAGATGATGCTAAAAAATGTAAGTATATATTTTCAATAGCAATCCTTTCTGTAATTAAAATATTGCTATATAAAGTTTTCTTATATCAAAGTTAATTTCAATGGGCCAGGTTTATCTTCTGTAGGTAAAGTATTTTCAATGCATGAATGAAGACCCAACCAACCTCCAGATTCCATGGAAACTCAGGCACAGTAGGATAAGTTTGTTTTCTCAGTGCTTCTGAAGCAACATGGGAGATGGGGCCAGAGGAATCCTTGTAAGCTCAGGTACAGGCTAGCTTGCAATATGTAGTGGTATATAAAAACAATGAAATGGTTCTGTCTCATACAACGTGGAAAACCAAGACAAACAAAACACTAAAGTTTGTCCTGCAGCCTTCTTATACAATCCTTGGCATGCATATGCCTGTTTTTCCCATGGATATATTTAAACATAAGTCCATGCAGACATCTTATATACACACCAAATGATTGAACTTTTTTGACATTAGTTATATTTCAACATGAACAAAACAGAAAATGTAATAGAACATATAAATAGAAGCAGTGTCAGACATTAGATCATCTCATTTGATATAGAAAATTATTTAAATACATTTGGATATACCTCAAAATAAAAAAGCTAAAAATAAGCACAGCAATATCATACCTATATTTAAATGTAATATATTAGAAAGCTATGTTGACATTATACTGCACTGGGAAAAACTAATTACTTTCTCTTTACAAATCAAAAATTGAATTACCTATTCTCACCATTTCACTTACTATGGTGCTTAAAACCTTAGTCAGAACAACAATGAGAAAGAAATAAGGGGGAAACACATAGAATAGGAAGAAGTCTATTTATTTATTTATTTATCTATTTATTTATTTATGTTTATTATATTTATTTTTTTACAGTCCAGTGGTTACCTAACTCCTGCTCTGCCCTCCCATAGTTCATCATCCCATTCCTCTTCCTCTCCTTTCTCTAAGATGATGTTCCCACCCTCTCATCCTTGTCCCTTCACACCTTCACCAGGCATCCCCACTCCCTGGGGCCTCAGTTCTCTCGAGGATTAGGTGCACCTTCTCTTACTGAGACCAATCCAGGCAGTCCTTTGCTCTATAAGTTTCAGGGGCCAACGACCAGTGAGTATATGCTGCCTGGCTAGTGGCTCAGTGTCTGAGAGAGCTCAGGGATCAGAGGTTGTTGAAACTTATGAGGTTGCCCTCCTCCTCAGCTTCTTCCAGACTTTTCAACCACTTCAGTCAATTGGTTGGGTGTAAGTATATGTGTCTGTTTCAGTCAGCTGCTGATTGGGACTCTTGGAGGATAGCTGAGCATTGGAAATAGTGTCAGACCTCAGAGCCTCCCCTTGAAATGGATCCTAAGTTGGGCTGATCA
Organism: Mastomys coucha; assembly: GCF_008632895.1. Classification (NCBI taxonomy): domain Eukaryota; kingdom Metazoa; phylum Chordata; class Mammalia; order Rodentia; family Muridae; genus Mastomys; species Mastomys coucha. The sequence continues at coordinate 33,795,684 of NW_022196897.1, read as the reverse complement.
CTGGACCTCCTTTTCCTCAGTCTCTTCTCCATTTTTATTCCTGCAGTTATTTTAGACAGGAACAATTCTGGGACAGAGGTTTTGACTGTGGGATGGCAACCCCATTCTTCCACTTGATGGCATATCTATCTATTGGATGTGGAGGTTCCCTCTTCCCACTGTTGGTCATTTCATATAAGGTCCCTCCCTTTGAGTCCTGAGAGTCTCTCACCTCCCAGGTCCCTGGTCCTGGTGCATACTAGAGGGTCCCCCTACCTCTCACTCCCTGAGGTTGAATATTTCTATTCATCTTCTAGACCTCCAGGCTTGCAATAGTTTAAAATAGAAGGCCCAGATATAAATGTAAACAGCCTCAGCCATGAATTTCTAGAAATGAACTAATATCATCGAAAATAGACCATCTTTAAAAGAAAAAATGTTGAATATACTGGATATTTGCATGTGAAAGACTGATGCTATCCTCCATCTCCTTTAGGAAGACTGTTGTCCTTGTTCAGGTGATCTTCAGTAGTCAAATTCATAAAATTTTATAGGATAACTTCTGACATTACTATGGAACACAACCTCACAGCAAACTCCCTGTTCTTCTAAAATTTACAATCCTACTTCCCACTCTTCTGAAATGTTTCTTTAATCTTCAGTGCTAGAGTTGCAGAGGTATTGGATTGATTAACATCATAAAAACAAAGGAGAAAAATGCTGGAGTGTAAGGGGAAACATTTATATATCATCAGTGTCAATGTAAATTCTTGTATCCATTCTGGAAATCAATATGATAATCCTTAAAATAATATTGTAATTTAAATATAAATGTGCTTTAATAAGCTTGTGTCTTCATGAATGATTTGTAAGTTTATGTGTATGGATATGTATAAATGCGTATGCCTGTGGGCACCCACATGAGAAGAGAGTCTGAAATACCTCAGAGCTGGAGTTGAAGGCATTTGTGTGGTGCTTGACCTGCTCCATGGGTAATGAGATCTAAACTTTTTTGATTACACAGCAAGTGTGCTTAACCACGATGTCACTAATTCTGCCTCAAAAATATAATAATCTTAAATCAAGAATGCTACCTCTGTGTAGTTACTTAAAATGAAAGTTGGCATACAGTAGAGTTGAATATACATCTTTATCTGTAAATTATCACTTCACTATTCACGGTTACTAGGTTATAAAATTACCCTTCCTGATGTTAATGGTTGGTCTCGGTTGTAAGCTTGACAAGATTTAGCATCACATAGAAGATACAGTTAGTACATCTGTCAGGGTGTAATCACAGAGGATAAGCAGAGAGGAGAGACTCCCTCTCCAAATGTGTGGTAATTTCCAATGGGCAGCATAGGATAATTAGGTTAGGAGGAGTTCATTGATGCTTTGCTTCTTCCTATCAGAGCAATTCTACTGAAGTTACTATCAACATTTACTGACATAAAACTCTAATTTGTTCTCCTTACAATAGGAACTGAATATCAGCAACTCTCCAAGAACTTTTTCAAGACTCAAGTATTGAATTGAGACTCCTCAGGTATAAATGTAACTTTTATTCTCCTGTAGTAACTGTTGTCTCTGAAGCTTACCACCTCTGACTGGTAACCTAGAACTAGGCCTAGTTCTCAAAGATTCTTGCCTCCATCCAATATACTTTAGGCCTGGAATTTTTTAGCCTCTGAGACTTACTGTTGAATGCTCATCCTTTCTAGTCCTTTCTGACCTCTGGCTGGTTTAAGTTAGTTGTTCTGTCTCTAATACCTCTCCAAGCTGACTGATTCAAACTGGTTTCTCACTGAATTGTTCAGTTTGATCTCATACTAAGTTTGGCAATATGTTCTAATCTTTTGGCTCTTTCTCATTCTCTGGCTTTTTCTGTCTTCCCATGTATCAAGCTTCTTCTCTCTGTGCAACCAGTCTCTGTACAGTTGTCCCAGTAAACTTGCCCCCCCCCACTCCCTTCTACATTCATGAACCCTTCTCTTTTTTAACATACTGTTTTTGTTTTTTTTTTATTAGATGTTTTCTTCATTTACAATATCTCCTTTCTAAGGTTCCCTCCAAAATAAAAATAAAAATAAAAATAAAATAAAATAAAACAACTAAAACTAAAGCAAAAACAAACCCCTGTTCCCTTCCTGCTCCCCCTGCTCACCACCCCACCCCCTCCTGCTTACTGGCTCTAGCATTTCTCTACACTGGGGCATAGAACCTTCACAGGACCAAGGGCCTCTCCTCCCATTGATGACCAACTTGGTCATCGTCTGCTATATATGCTGCTGGAGCCATTAGTCCGACCATATGTACTCTTTGGTTGGTGTTTTAGTCCCTGGGGGCTCTGAGGGTACTAGTTAGTTCATATTGTGGTTCATTCTAAGGGGCTGCAAACCCTTCAGCTCCTTGGGTTTCTCTAGCTCCTTCACTGGGGACTCTGTACTCAGTCCAATGGATGGCTGTGAGCCTCTACTTCTGTATTAGTCAGGTACTGTCAGAGCCTCTCAGGAGACATCTATATCAGGTGCCTGTTAACCTGCACTTGCTGGCATCCACAATAGTGTCTGGATTTGATGATTGAATATGGGAAGGATTCCCAGGTGGAGCTGTCTCTGAATTGTCCTTCCTTTAGTCTCTGCTCCATAGTTAGTCTCTACAATTCCTTCCATGGGTATTTTGCTTCCCCTTTAAGAAGAGATGAAGTATCCACTTCATCTCTTCTTAAAGTTTCCTTCTTCTTGAGTTTCTTATGGTTTGTGGTTTGTACTTTGTGTATTCCAATCTTCTGGGCTAATATTCCCTTATCAGAGAATGCATACCATAACATACTATTTTTTAAATGTAAATGAAGGACTAGATGCAATCTGCTGATTCTAAATAGAACCTGCTCAGTCTAGTCCATGTTTCCTGCATGTGTATGTTTCTAGGTCTCAGACCTTGTTATGGAGTAACTAATTGAGGGTCTCTATCTTGAGGAAGACTGCTTCTTTCCATCTCACAGTTACTAATTGCTTAGAGCTCTTCATATAAGAGTAATCATTCCCATATATTTTAGAATGTTATTCATTTTTGTAATTGTTCAAATCTTTGGCAGGAATGTTATTGAATTCCATCGGTGCAGCATCCCTGCCCTAACTTGAAGGCACAATCTTAAAGCAGATTTCCTGTTTTTCTGACTCTTACAATCTTTCTGCTTCTTTTCCAAAATATTCCTAGAGTCTTATGTGCAAATTTTGTATTGTAGGTTTACCAACTGGTGTGGGACATCCAATGGTCAGTTCTTTTCCGCTTTTTGATGAGTTGTGGCTTTGTGTTTTGGCTTCAGGTGCAAAAACAAACTTCTTTGGTGTAGGTTGAGAGCTACATTTATCTGTGGATTTAAGTACAATCAGTAAAGTACAGTTAGGATAATATACTAGTTTGTAAATTGCCACGCACACTCATCTACTCCAGTCACATCCAAAATATCGGGGATAAAATCCTGATTAAAGGATAAGAGGCAATAAGAATCCAAAAGGATTCTGTGCCTCCTGGAGTTCAGACAGTCACTGGTATCCCCTAACTCAGACATGTTCCAGATTAGTCTTTCCAATCATCAACGCCCCCATAATTAGGCATAAAGGTACCCCAAGAAATGATTCGTAAATGGTTAAGATTGGGCATTGTCTCCTGGCCGACACAATGTTTCCAACTATCCTAGTCTAATACCAAGCTGTCCATAGCTCACAATTTCTCTGGCAATAGAGTAATGGAAGGGTTTCCACTCAAGGACATTAGCTAGAAGTGTTAGGTCAGGTCGGAACTCCCCAATGCTTTCCCCCAGCCAGAGCCAGAGAATTAGCAGGAAATGCTAGATTGAAATCTCCTGGTCATTGCCCACAGCAAGAACCAGAGAATTAGCATAAGAATATCAAAATACCTCAACAGGGAGAGTTCCACTCCTCTTCCTCCTGCTTCACACCTAGCTACCAGACCCTACTGACCTTGATGTGAGGTCACCTGCCTACATGACTCTTGACATCAGCCTTGCTTGCTGTATGCTACTTAAGCCTGCTTTTCACTTTGTAGACTTGGATAAGAACTGCGAGAAGAAGGACTTGGACTCGCATGCAGACTAACACTAGAACTTAGATGGGCTAGGACTCAGATTCATATAATCCGCATTCCCCCGGGCCCAGAGCACTTGGGCCCTGGGGATGCAGTACCAGCCCAAAGGAGATAGCTGCTGCTTTAGACCCAGTATGTTTCTGATAGCCTCAGATGTACCTCAACTATTGAGCTGCCAGATTTACCATCTCTTTTTTGCAATAACTGTAAAAGTCTGATGCCATTTCTAAGAAATACATTTAGATCTTATACTTCATGTGTCGTCTCTGCCATCATTTCTTCGCCTACGCCTTGTCGACCTGACTAGGACCCCCATTTCTCCTGCAAGTTGAGGGAGGCCCAGATCGGCCGGCCCATGGCAGTAAATGGGGTAGTTTTAGGTTCTTCTTTACAGCCTAGGACCTCTCCTATCATGCATACCTGGTTATGTTTATTATATCAGACATGATTTTATTTCTTGCTTAGTAGTTATTAAGTTCATTTTGACAACTGTTGGGAGTCCCATGATAAAGTGACACTATTGCACCATTGTGGAAATTTTACCAGTATAGTAGTCATTGTTGTGGCTTATAGGTTTTGCAGCTGGGTAAAACTAATGAGTACTCTTTTCCCTTGGAAATTTTGTTAGCACCTTCTGATACTATAGCAGTTAGCCCTCAAGTAAGAGGCTCCTGGGTCAGTTCCAGGGAGCATAGTCTAGATTTGGAGTGTCATATCTTCAGCATTAGAGACCCTTATCTTCAAATTCTAGGAGGCAAGAAATGCTAACAGTAGTAGCCTGTATTTTCATCGAAATCCTTTACTCACTCCTCACCAACAAAAGAGAGGGAACTCCTCATGTCTGATATTGGGGCGTTTGTTAGATTGTCCTTGGCTCTTGGAGGTAACAATATTTACCTATGTGGTCTAGGTATATATAATATATAATATAATATATAATATAGCCCTACATTTGACATAAGAGTAATATCCAGAATATATCAAGAACTAAAACAACAAAATATCAAGAAAATAAATGGCCCATTTTGAAAAGCAGCTATGGTTCTGAACAGATTGTTCTCAGAAGAAGATACAAAAACAGGCGACAAATAGGAAGTATTTAACACCTTTATCAATTAGGGAATTGAAAATTAAAATGACTTTGAGATTTCATCTCTCCTCAGTCAGAATGGCTAAGATGAAAAAGACATCAAGATAACAAATGTAGGCAAGGTTATGAGAAAAGAGGAAGTCTCTCTCACTCCCGGTAGAATTTCAAACTTGTATAGCTACTCTGCAAATCAGTGTATAGAATGTTTCTTCAAAAGGCTAAAAATAGATTTAACATATGACACAACTGTACACTTCTTAGCATGTAACAAAAGGAGTAGACATCCTATACACATAGATTTGCTCAGCCATGTTCAGCACTCATGTCCAGGTGTGAAGAGCGTGAGGACTGGAGAGGCTGAGAGTGAAAAGGGAAATCAGCATGGAGCAACTCAAAAAGTTAGGAAAAGAAAATCACTCAAATATTCTTCAGCTGATCAGTGGATAATGAAACGGTTGCATGTGCACAGAATTCTATTCAACTATAAGCAATAAAAAAATCATAATACTCACAGGTAAATAAATGTTCTCTCTTCTCTTAAACACATTCAAAGTTGTCAAATGCAGTAAAACATAGTATTGCAGATATCAAGAGGAAATATGCTTACTCTAAATCTGATTACTACTCATGTCAGACACTCTTTCAGTTTCTTTTCTTCCCCCAGGAAGAAATATATAAAGCCTAACAATAAAAGTGCCTATTACTACAAAATCATGCTCCTTCTATGAATGTTTACATTTGTAGTGTTAAAACTCAGTGTTATAAAGCTTGCTTTATCCTTGCTTCATATGAACCCCGTGATTTCTCTGATGAATCCATACTTAGCACCAGGGCTTACCCAGGAAGGGCTGCTCAACATCCCATGTACTTTCCATTCACCATGGTCACTGACTCAGTGAGTGTTACCGGAGTTTAGTGTGAAATTCCACGTGCTGTTTCAACAGCCTCTTCTTTCACAATGCTTAGGGTGGGGTCACTGTTAGACCCTGATAAGCTTACTGGAACTGGGTGCTTGGGGGTGGTCAACTTAACATCCTCTGCCCTCATACTCTGATTATAGAATGTAGTCATTGCAACCAGGTTCCCTTTTTTGAGCAAGAACTACACAACCACAAGCTTCTTATTAAACCCTGTCTGGAAAATACTATTCACTGAAATCATGTCTCTGTAACATCTACTTTAATCCTGTAATTAACTAAACCATCTGCCATTACAAGGCTCTCTACTGGCTACCTACACAGAAGAGCTGTGAGTTGGGGAACCTTCCATAGTGGGTACTAATGATCTAAATATGTGGCTGTTAGGAGGAATCATATGAGTTTCAAATGATGGTTACTAATAGTCCATGTTCCATTGTTCCAGATAGTTTACCAACCCAGAACTTATTTCCCAAGGACAATTTTCTCTATCTTTTAGTAATCACATAGTTACTATTTCCTTAAAATTTTTACATCTATGGAGAGAGTCCATCTGAGCACAGATAGCACAGCTGAGAAATATGGATCTGTTTTCACTGACTGTGAATATTAGTACTGTATTGAAAATTGAAGAATTAACAAATACACAATAATGAATATTAAACCTATTTTTAACTTATTCTACCTTTCAGATTTCAAGGTTCTCTTGATGTTGCTATCATCCATAGACATTTAAAATGTATAAATTCAGTTATCAAGGATTCAGATATAAAGAAGTGCTAAAACACTATAGGTTAGGCAGGGCTCGGATCAGGGACAAATTATACTTAAATCTTTAATCACTATTAAATATATATGTATATTGAACATAATCCAATATACATAAAGCACTGAACTGTGACAACAGTTAAGGTTAGAATAATATATTTATTTAAAAATATAATCTGTTACCATACTCAAACTACTGGGCTCAGTGATTACCCTGCTTCAAAGTCCTGGGAAGCTTGAATTTCGGGTATGCATCAATTTATTGCTACAGTAAACTTCTTTACATTTTCTGAGGAAGTGAGGTCTCATTATGAATCTCTGAGTGGTCTGGAACTCACTATGTAGATGGCCTGGAATTCACAAATATCTTGAATACCTCTGTCTGCCATGTGTTGATATTTTAGACACACACTACCTGATTTTCCTCTTTAGAAAACCTTCATTTCAATTTTTTTGTTTCTAGACATACTCATAAAATATTAGATTATACTTTTATTTCTATTATAATTATCTTTACCAAAATTGAATTATATATTTTAATGCCATAATTATTGTTAGCATATTGGATGAAGACACATATATAGAAAATTGTAATTTAAAGAATTATTTCTTTTTTACATCCCAATATCAGCAACCCTCTTTTCCTAGTATTCCCCCCTCATATTCTATCCCCATTTATCCCTCCCATTCTCCTCTGAGAAAGTAGAGCCCCTGGATCCCCACCCTCCTAGCACATCATGTCACTGCAGGAGTAGGTGCATCCTTTCTCACTTAAGTCAGACAAGGTGGCCCACTTAGGAGAACTGGATACAAAGGCAAGCAACAGATTCAGGGACAGCTCCCACTGTATCTTTGTCTTACCACTTTTTCATTGTTGTTAGTTTGCCTTTACGGAGAAAACGTCTTACTGTGTCATCTAGGCTGCCTTGAATTAATTACTGCTGCTTAATTTGAATTAATCCCAGCTGCCCTTAAACTCATAATCCTTGTACCTTAGCTTCCTGACCACTGATATTACAAATATAGGCTACATGTAATAATCATTAAATTATGATACTGTGTAGCTTACAGGAAGGATAAAGTGATGTCAAAAAAGTAGTATTTTTGAATACATAGGCCTTTCTATAATTTCCTGTGCAGCTATTTATAACCTTAACTGGTTGTAGAATAGATGATTTCATTGTCACATGAAAGATTTAGGTGGAGAATTATTGGGTATCTAAAATTCAATATTGAAGCATCACTGCCTGGACCCTTACTACCATATTCTGGATGGGCAACAACCATAGCTCTAGACTCAGAGATGGGTGGTTGGCATGTACTTGCTGTTTTCCAATGAGATCAGTCTAGCTCTGACACCTGCACTCCAGAGATCATTCTCAAGAGAGAGATGATGTCATTATGCCAACATCATCACATCACAATGTTGTTAAACTGAGTCAGCCAAACTTGGCTCATATTATACTAGTTACTGTTCTCCTAGTTAACCCCACACACTTTAGAAATTATGTATATTTTTTGAAAGAGAGTAATGACTTCAAATTATCTTAATTTTTAGTTTTTCTTCAAGAATGTTATCTGGAAAATAACTGAAATCAAGAGATTTGACCTTACATAAAATAATACATGTTCCAACTTTTAAAAAAGTTACAGAACTTATATTTCTTTTATAGTAATTATTTTGGCATATAATATGAATATGTATTTTATTAGTATCATTAATGTTTCCAGTAGAGTATGATATGGAAAAAAAAGAATCAATTCTTTATGAATTTCAAACCACCTAAACCATTAGGAGAAAAAGAAGTAAAACAAGGTAAAAGGAAAATTGTTTTAAGCTTTATTTATTTTTATTGGCTGTGTTTAAATGCTTGTCTTCACATATTCCCTATATGTATGTTCAGTGTATGTAGAAGGCAGAAAGGTTGCCAGATCTACTGGAAGTAGAATTGTAGACAGTTATGTGTGGAGCTGAAAGATAATCTACATACTTCTAAACAGCAGGCCATATGTTTATGAGCAGAACAATTTCTCTCAAACCATAAGTAGCAACTTAATATTAACAAAAATTTTCTCTTTTGTATTGTTTATCTGAAAAAGACTATTTGGAAAAAGATTTTCTCCAGTCTTATCATTTTTCTCCACTTAATCCTTTTTTTTTTTTAATGTAAGTACATTGTAGCTGTCGTCAGACATTCTGGAAGAAGGATCTCGGTACAGATTTTTGTGAGCCACCATGTGGTTGCTGGGATTTGAACTAAGGACCTTCAGAAAAGCAGTTGGAGCTTTTAACTGCTGAGCCATCTCAGCAGCCATTCCCCACTTAATCTAATCTTTGATTAAATACAAAAATAAGTAAGGTAGTAATCCACTATAACAGTAAGTCTACTGTTTTAAGTAGATACCTTTATGATTATAAATATGGTATTCTTCATCTTTTCATTTTTTAACTTACTATATAAGGTTGTCAAATTGTCCAGATTAAGCAATATTTTTTAAAAAACGTGTCCATATGAGAAAGTCTTGTAACTAAAATCACAAGTCTAAGAAAGGAGAGACTCTTCCACTTACATTATAATAAGCAAACATAAAGCATTGGAGAAGGAAAGTTGTAATTGTTCAAATATTTCATTACAGAGTTCTATATGCCACATTGATCAGCAGACCTGATAAATAATGAACATTATTAGCACAGGTTGTGTTGATGTTATGTTATTGAGTCATTTGTTTTGGGAATTTATAAGTTTTAAAAAAGGTGAAAAAAGTTCAACACTTTTAATCTAACTCCACAGATATTTTCAGATACTGAGATTCAGAAGAAAACCAACACATATTATAGACTTTTAAATTTCTTCAGGATTCAAATATCTTAACAATCCAGGTCTAAAATAACATGTTATTTGTTTTCTTAATGGTTTGGAGTTTCTTTAGAGTTCCTAAAGCTAATGCATTAACCGGGAAAGGAGAAATCATATGACATGTAAATAAAGAAAATACCTAATGAAATTTAAAAAAATGAAAAAAATCATATGTTTAAAACATTTTAACTTTGTTGATATAATATCTAATATCCTATGGATATCAGATGGATAAGAATAATGTTAATAAAAAGAAAAAAAGCAGATAGGCTGAAAATCAGGCTGTGTTCATTAAGCACAGCACCAGAAAGGGCCTCTTGCACGGAGCAGCTGTGTGTGGCAGAACGCTCAGAGGTAAAGGATTTGCATTCTTATCTGTGAAAAGTGAGTTTTCATGTAGGCTTTTATTTCACAGAAATCATTGTTATGGGGTTTTAACAGCTTATTTTTATCATTGATTAATCACAAAAAAACTATTGAGAATTTTTCGTCAATCATTTCTGTTTTGGAACACTTTAAAAAATGCATCTTTCACAAAAATATAAAACATGAAACTTTTGTATGTTAATTTCATCTCAGAAAATGAAGTATATTATAAAATACTATAAAATAGATATTATATTAGATATTTCGTCTTTAATGCAAATTATACAAATACATATATGTGGCTGGCAAGATGAATCAGCGGTTAAGAGCACTGACTGCTCTTCCAAAGGTCCTGCGTTCAAATCCCAGCAACCACATGGTGGCTCACAACCACCTGTAATGAGATCGGACACCCTCTTCTGGTGTGTCTGAAGACAGCTGCAGGGTAATTATTTACAATAATAAATAAATCTTTAAACAAAAACAAATACATATATGTACACACACACACATATACACACACACACACACACACACACACACACACACATATATATATATATATATAACAGTACATTAGGAAAATAAATTAACTTGGATTTTTAAAGTTATAATTAAAATAATTGTGAGATTAAAATGATTAGTTTATTTTAATCATGGATGATTCTTTCACTCTTACATGTCTGCATTTAATATAGTGGAATAGCTTTGAAAACTTTTCTTTCAATCTTTACCCTTTTTACTTATGAAAATTTACAGAATAGAATAAAGAATAAATAAAATTAATTAAAAATGAGGAGTGCTTTAAACAAATCAGCTTATAGAATCTTTCTCCAAAGAATCCTGCGAATTGTTTTAAACGATCTTCTCATTTTATGTTACTGTTCACTATGGCTTAATTTACTATTTCTGCCTTGAACTCTAGATGTCTCATAGTATAGCCAATGGTCATAATCTGCATAGTATAACAAAAGTCATTGTAATATCCTAAAATATGTGGAGAGTACCTATTTCTTTCTAGTTAATTTTTCCCACTTTTTTCTTGTGTCCTCATATTCTCAGATCATAAATATGAAATTTTAGACAGTCTATTCAGTAAGACTCTGGATCCATTTGCATTAAGATTGTCTCAGACATTCCAACACAAATATAATGTATGCTTTGCCAATAAGATTATAGTATTGATACTTCAAGTATCTAATGTCTGATGACTTGCTGTGACAACGTATCATCTTAGCAGTGTAAGAAGCATATAAATGCCCTCAATTTTTCAGCAGAAGATGGATAATAACCATCTACCTTGTTCTTTAAAGGGAACAGAGGGAGCCTACTGTATGAACAAGAAAATGTTTATTATTTCTTTGATATCAGTCGTTCCAAAGGAAAACAATTTAGAAGTAGCATCCTAATCTGACTTCATGAACAGAGGTCAGTGTAAATTCAGATGCTAGAATCTAATTCTAACAAGTCTACCCAACTCACAAACATAGCAAATGTTTTTTCTCTCTACTGTTTGTTCCTCCATTCCACCCCCAGCACACATCACTTTCCCCAAATTAACACCTCCTACCCCAAACCCCAAACATTCTGGCTCTTCTTGATAGCTTTTAAACTCTCTATCAAACACCTGCGTGTGCATTTTGTTCCAAGAGAAAATACAGTCTCTCTTCAGAAGCAAAGAAAGCATATGGCATTTAATTCTCTAAGCACACCCTCAAATATTTTAAGCAACTTCTTGATTTTCATAATTCCGGCTTCTGAAGTGCTTCCTTTTTTACTTCAATTTCAGAATTACTAGGTATCATATGATTGTTGTGAAGCTGTGCACTTTGCAAATCAACCTCAATTATTATTAGCCTTTGCTTTTTCAGCAGGAGAAATAAATTCCCCACAGTGGCCATTCATTTGCCTCTCAGCATGATCTTGTCCCTAAAGAAACTCAAATCTGAATCTACTTCCTTTTTACTGGTTGGATAACAATGTTTGGTCTCAGGTTTTGTGTGTATGTGTGTGTGTGTGTGTGTGTGAGTTTTAGGTTGGCATAGAGACAACAACAGTATTCTCAGCACCCCCTTAAACATGTAAGCTGTTTCAGATTCCCAGGAATGGACTTGTTTCACAGGCAAGCGAAGCACACTCGGGAATAGTAGATAAGTACTTTGGAGAATTTAGGAAATGCAAATACCACAACTCAGTAACTAGCTGCACTCTGCCCTCATTCCTTGCCTCAAGTTAGAAATACTTGGGGGAATATTGCCAACCCATTAGCATTTCCAGAACTGAACATGCTTTCTTGGAAATACTCTCTTCCCAAGATAGTACTATTGGAATGGTAACAAGAAATATTGAGCCCAACATTCCTGGCTCACTTCAGGTTTGTAGGGAATAGGCTAGTTTCACAGACGCATGCTCACCTACAACAAACTCTGGAAGTTTAAATAGCAATAGGCTATACTTTATCTTGCTTTATTTGACTTTTTCTTGTCAAGAAGTCTTTGAATAAAATGGGAAGACAATAGCTATTATACCCTTAATGTGACAGTTCCAAATGATTCCAAGTCACTTTATTTCCAGTACTGGTGGTTACATTGCAAGACTAAGATGGTTAAGACTCTTAACAATAGAAAATAAAAGAACCATCAGAGGGTAAGAATACTGAATTTAATTAGTGGATGAGTATGTAAACAGCAGAATTTTAAAACTTAGTTTCTGCTCTGTTCTGGAGAAGAAAAAAATAAAATATTTAAGTACAATATTCTATGAAAATTATTTAATTCTCTATGACTTTTATTTTCCTTTTTCAATAACAACTTTTCATTTCCCTTTGTTCCTATAAAAGATCTTTCATAACTCATCCTTTAGGAACAGACAAGAAACTTTTGCATTAAAGTCTACAGAAGGATGTGAAACATCTAGGGGAACAAGGTTCTCCTTTTAAGTTTTATAGAAAATAGAATTTGACTATTTTCAATATTTGTAGTGGTGATAGTGTATAAATCATGACCTTGGGAATTGTTCTGTGAGGAGACTTCAACACTCTTCTTTAGTATCTGAATTGCTCAGTTCTGAGAAAAAAAAAAAAACAACACCACCACCAACAACAAAAACTAGTCCAGCTCTAAAGCAAAATTTCACAAAACATGATCATACCACTTCAAGACACATCAGTGGGAAAAAGATAAAGGATGTCAAAGAAATGGGCACAGTTAAATCCTTACACCCTTGCTAATAGTATTCCTAAAATAAAGGCTCTTAGAATTATTATGTCTATAATTTGTGAGTTTCATTGCATCACTCAATATGAATCTATGCTTACTACTTAGTAATTCTTTCCATTCTACAAAATCACATCTAAGTTATGTGGAACATAGACTGCTACACTAAATCCTTAACTCAGAATTTTCTATGCCATATTTAATTTTGATTCTTTTTATCTGTCTTTCTGGAGTTATAACTGAGGATTTTTAACCATAATATTGATGCTCTTTTCAACTGTGGAAGCAGCTACACTAATCTTTCTGTAGTTGCTTCTATTCCTTTTGAATCTGTAGTCAATGGTTATATAGCAGATTACTTAAAGCCTTCTCAATGTTTTGTGGTAGCAACATGACATAATATAAATTGCCAGGTCACATTGTCAAGGTATCATTACACCTTCTTTCAAACACCAAACACTTCTTTGTCATTTGGCTAATTGACTTATGTCTTCAGAGTGCCTCATCCATATGGTATTTGAACTGACAATTTAGAAAGAATACGGCACACCTGCTTATCTTAGTTTGGATTATCATAGCTGTGATGGAACACTTTGACTAAAAGCAAGCTGAGGAGGAAATATTTTGTTTGTTTGTTTCTACTTCTACATCATAGTCCATCACTATTGGTATTCAGGGCAGAATCTCAAATAGGACAGGAACCTAGGAACCTGGAGGCAGGACTGGGTAGAAAAACCATGGTGGAGTGCTGATTATTGGCTTGCTCTCATGCTTGCTTAGCTTGCTTTTTTATTTAAATCAGTACCATAGTCCAGATGTGGAAGGACCCCAGCCCAGGTATGGTACTATCCACAATGGGCTTGGCCTTCCACCATCCATCACTAATTGTGTGTGTGTGTGTGTGTGTGTGTGTGTGTGTGTGTGTGTGCGTGTGCCCCAGATTCTTACCTATAGTCAGATCTTGTAACAGCATTTCCTTTTCCTTTCTGAGGTATTCTCCTCTTAGATGACTCTAACCAGCACACCACTTCTGTTATTATAGTTCAAGTCTATCTACCATCATTGTTGCAGTCTTCATGGATTTAGTGAGTATCTGTAGAGAATTTAGCCTTCACCTAGTAATGTAATATATACATAAAGTCTGTGTAGAAAAGTACATTGAGCACAGACTGAAAATGGTAAATAAGAAGCTAAGATCTTGAAAAATGGACTCTGGATGGACATTTAAAATGTACAAATTTTGCTAGCTTGCTAAATGCATTTTGTTAATTTGTACATAAAAGAAAATTTTTTTTTTTTTTTTGGTTTTTCGAGACAGGGTTTCTCTGAGTAGCCCTGGCTGTCCTGGAACTTACTTTGAAGACCAGGCTGGCCTCGAACTCAGAAATCCACCTGCCTCTGCCTCCCAAGTGCTGGGATTAAAGGCGTGCGCCACCACCGCCCGGCTTAAGAAAATTATTAAAGTTCCAGGGTAGGTTATCTACAAACTACATCCCTTATAGGTATGTAAAATTATCTGAAAAATTTTATCTTGGTTAATTTTTTTTTTTTTTTTTTGGTTTTTCGAGACAGGGTTTTTCTGTGTAGCCTTGGCTGTCCTGGAACTCGCTCTGTCGACCAGGCTGGCCTCGAACTCAGAAATCCGCCTGCCTCTACCTCCCAAGTGCTGGGATTAAAGGCGTGCACTACCACCACCCGGTGGTTAATTATTTTTATTTGGAGGAATTAAAACTATATATGAAAATTTTCTTTAATAATACAAGAAATAAATCTGGGCTCTACTATATGATCTGAAGCTATTTAGAATCTTATCTCTCCCAATGCCAAAGTCTGTGGCTTGTTCTGCACAGTATTATTTGAATGTATCTCCTTAATTTGCTTAATAAATACTAAAGGAAATTTTTAACCA
The DNA here is from genome assembly GCF_008632895.1 of Mastomys coucha. Classification (NCBI taxonomy): domain Eukaryota; kingdom Metazoa; phylum Chordata; class Mammalia; order Rodentia; family Muridae; genus Mastomys; species Mastomys coucha. The sequence goes on along the minus strand of NW_022196897.1, from coordinate 33,780,472 downwards.
AGGGAAGCCAAAGAAATCATGAATCTGACTAAACAGTAAAGGAAGTTGAAGTTATTAAAAAAATCACATCAATAATATTGCAATTCTCAATAACAGTATTTTTACCTTAAATCATAATGTGAGTCTATAAGTTATATTTGCAAAATATTTTATTGTATTCCTAGTGATTGTAAAATTACTGACTTCATAGGTGCTAAATATACATAAAAATTCGTTTAGATAATATGTCCTCTGCGCCACATTTTTCATGATAGTCAATGTAATGAATTAGAACTCAAAGAAATAATGATTTCTAAAGATATGACATCTTATATAATTTTATACTGTTCTTCCTAAAATAGCTTTTTAATTGTGGATGGTGTCCATTGTGAGTAATAACATACAATATAGGTTCATTAAAATATTTACTGAGTATTATACTCTTAAGACTAACCATGTTTATTTCCTCTTTTACACATAAATAGTTAAAATAATTGGTGATGGATTTTTAAACTTACAGACACTAAATGCTCAAAGTCCAAGAGAGATAAAATTGACACAGCTATTGGTATTAGCTCATTCTGTGCTAAAGCCATCTGGCCTTGGGTTATTTGTTTGTTCTGTTTTGTTTTGTTCTTTGTTTTGTTTGTTTGTTTGTTTGGTTAGTTGGCTGGAAGACTTTTAATTGCTGGTTCTATTTCCTTATAGGTTAAGGTTTATTTAAGTTTCTTACCTGATCTTGATTTAATTTTGGTGTTATATATCATCCACTCCATTTAGATTTCCCTGTTTTATGGAGTAGAGGGCATAGAAGTAAGGCCTAATGATATTTTGGATTTCCTCAGTATCTTTTTTTATGTCCCACTTTTCATTTCTGGTTTTGTTAATTTGGATGTTCTCTCTCTGCCTTTGAGTTAGTTTGTCTGTTGATTTTCTTAAAGAACCAGTCCTTCATTTCAACGGTTCTTGTATTGTTCTCTTAGCTTCTATTTTATTGATTTCAACCCTGATATTTATTATTTCCTAACATCTACTTCTCTTGTGAGTGTGTTTGCTTCTTTTTGTTCTAAAGCTTTCAGGTGTGTTATTAAATTGCTAGCATATCTCTCCAATTTCTTTATGAAGGAACTTAATGCTATAAACTTCCTATTAGCACCTCTTTCATTGTGTCCCATAAGTTTCAGTATGATGTGTCTTAAACTTCATTGAATTCTAGAAAGTCTTTAATTTCTTTCTTTATATCATCAAGGAAGATATAAAGATACTTTTTATATATCTTTGTATCTTCCTTGATGCAGTGGTCATTGAACAAAGAGTTATTCAGTTTCTATGGATTTGTTGAATGTCTATTGTTTCTGTTATGGTTCATGTCAGCTTTAATCCAGGCTGGATTGATAAGATACAAGGGGTTATATCAATTATCTTGAATCTGTTGTGGCTTGCTTGGTGACAGAATATATGGTCAATTTTGGAGAAGGTTCATGAGGTGATGATTATATCTTTGTTCAGTTTCTATCTCAATGATCTGTCCATTGATGATAGTTGGGTATTGAAGTCTCCTACTACTAATGTGTGAGGTTGTTATTCTTATCTTTCCACTGGGAGTCCTCCCTAGCTATAGGAAATGGCCACTTCATGATCTATATCCCCCAGTGCTAGGAATCTCATTTAGAATTTCCCCCTTAGGCCCTCTGGTACCTCTCCCCAGAAATGTTCAATGTCCTTAGTCATCAGGGAAATGCAAACCAAAACAACTCTGATATTCTGTCTTACACCTGTCAGAATGGCTAAGATCAAAACCTCAAGTGACTGCTTATGCTGTCAAGGACCACTCCTCCATTGCTGGTGGGAGTGCAAACTTGTACAACCATTTTGGAAATCAGTCTGGCAGTTTCTCTGAAAACTGGGAAAATTTCTACCTCAAGACCCAACTAAACCACTCTTTGACATACTCCAATGGATGCTCCATCATACTTGCTCATGTTTACAGCAGCTTTGTTCACAACAGACAGAAACTAGAAACAACACCAATGTCTCTCAACCAAAGAATTGATAAATAATACATTTACAGAGTGGAGTATGACTCAGCTATTTAAAACAAGGATATTGAGGGCAAATGATGGAACTAGGAAATACCATCCTAAGTGAGGTAACCCAGATCCAAAAAGACACACGTAGTATGTACTCAGTTATAAGTAGATGTTAGCCAAAAGTCACAGAATAACCATGGACCCAAAGAAACGAAGTAACAAGGAGGGTCCAATGGGAAAGCACTTAAATCTCACTGAGAAGATGAAATAGATGAGTTACTGGGAGTGAATGTAAAGATGGCATTTGGTGGGAGAGAGTTGGCGATGAGAATATGAAGAATGAGGTGGATGAGGACAGAGGGACTGACAACTGGAATAGAGTACTGACATTGGAGAGGGAGCATCTCTGGGCTGAGCTAGAAACTTAAGACAGGGGAAAATCCTGGAACTTAGGAATCTAGGAATGTGATCATTGTTAAGACTGTTAGCAGCAGGGATTATGAAACTTGAAGTGCCTACCTCCTGTAACCAAGCAAGACTTCCAATGGAGGGATGTGGACAAAAAAACTTCCCACCAAACTTTCGACCCAAAACTCATCTGACTACAAATATACAGGGATAAAAATGGAGCAGAAATTGAATGAATGACCAACCAATGACTGGTCTAACTTGAGATCATCCCATGAGAGAGAGACAACCCCTGACACTATTAATGATACTCTGCTATACTTCCAGAGAGGTGTCTAGCATAACTGTCCTCTGACAGTTATCCAGCATCTCATGGAAATATATGCAGAGTCCAGCAGCCAAATATCAGGCATAACTCCAGAAATCCTGTGGAAGATGGGGAGAAAGGCTTGATGGATCCATAGAGCATACCTAGGCCCCCTACTCATATGTAACAGATATGCAGTTAGGTCCTTATGTGAAAACTCTAACAACTGGAACAGGTGCTGTCTCTGACTCTATTGCCTGTCTTTAAATTCCTTTCCCCTAACTAAGCTGCCTTGTCTAGTCTCAAAAGATGTGCCTATTCCTACTGCAACTTGATATGCAAAGGCAGGTTGATATCCATGGGAGGCCTCCACTTCTCTAAAGAGAAAGGGTGAAAGATTTGGAGAAAATGGAGGGAAAATGGAGGGACTGAGAGGAGAGGAGGGAGGGGAACCTATGTTTGGGATATGAAGTAAATCAATAAATTAATTAATAAAAAGGGAAAGATGTTACTTTTTATTTGTTATAGACCTAAATTCTGTAGTGCCACATCCCCAAATTCAAGTGTTGATTTTTTTTTTAAATTAAGGTTTCTATGTGTAGCTCTGTCTGTCCTGGAACTCACTCTACAGACCCAGTTGGCCTAGAACACAGCTGGCTTCTTGTTTCTACCTCCCAACTGCTGGCACTACATCTTAACCCATGATGTGATTGGACATGGAGATTTTTGGAAGATGAGTGTGTTTCAGTGATACCAACAGAATGGAACTTCATGGCAGGATACATGCCCTTTTTGAAAAGACAAGAGAGCTCTCTTCTTTTCCCTCTTTTTCCAGACTAGCACAAAGAAAAGACCAACTGAACCACATCAGGACAAAGGTAATAGATAAAGGTAACAGGTACAAACAGGAACAAAGATAATAGGTAAAGGTAATAGGTAGATAAAATCTATCTCCCAGCTTTTTAATCTGAAAATTCACAGCCTCATCAACTGTAAAAATAATGATTTATTGCTTAAAGCACTTTTTCTATAGTATTCTCTAGGCTAGGTAAGCTGAATAAAAACATATATCGGCAGATTTGTGTTTATGTTGTTTATATTTTAAGTAGAAATGTGAAATAGAAAAGGCTGATAGAGGAGACCAGTGTCTTCCTACTTTTTAGAGCAAGGAATATTAAACAAATATTCAGGTAATATTAATTACTTTATTTACAAATTATACTCCTCCAAAAATTACAGTCCTTCACCCAGCTTATGATTTATTTTCACACCTTGGAATAATTGTGTCTAATGATTTAGACAGTGAAATACACAAATGTCTTTGGCTCTTTATAGATAAATAAATATCAGACTTATATGAAAAATAATTTCAAAACTTTTGATAGCATTTCCTGCCACATTTTTTGACACCTGTTTGAGAAAGATCAACTCATTAGGACATGACATAAATAAAAATTTTAGTCAAAATTGTGATTTCTTCATGCGATGAGAGATAATTCACATATAACTAGTTAGCATATATGATTTTAACCTTCAAAGATGAAATAGACTACAATATTCAGAATCACTTAGAGGAATGAAGTAACACTAATTCAGCTGTGTAAGGTAGACTCAGCTGCACTGTCTTAGGAGTTGAAAAGATAATAAGCATTTGAAATGCAGTAGAACTGCTAATTGGCTAATGTCACACTTACAATTTTTATGTCTATTTGATAATAACAGCTTTAGTTCCATCTCATTATATGAGCACCTAAGACAATCTACCATAAAATCAAGAAAGACAATAAATGTTTAGAAAACAAGTTTAGAGAAAAATTAAGAGCAGACACGTACTGAGTAATATCAAGTTAAATGTGGAAGAGAAACATATTTTGATAATAATACAATTTTCATGAATAAACAACAGGGATCAGGAAATATATGCAAATGACATGACAGGAAAACCTTTGCTGAGGCAGAAGGTAAAACTCACAATTGCAATATTGCTCAACAACTTCTGCTTCCCTTTCTCCGAGATATTTAAAGGTCTCTGAGTAAAGAAGAGACAATCCCTTGATATTTTGCACTTTAGCTAGCAGCTCATTAGAACAGACAACTGGTAGCACTTTCAATTAGGTGTGCTTAGCTTCTACATATGCACTGAATTCATGGGGAAAGATCCTTCGTTGGGTGGTAATTACAGGGAAGAGTGAGATGGCACATTCCAGGTTCCATAAATACAGCTGGGTACTCTCAGGGGGAGCTGGAAAGACAAGACCTAGTTCCTCCCAATGAAAAATTCTTTACTCATCTTAAAATCTAAAGCACTCTTTAAAAAAAAAAAAAACAGCAATGATATCATTATCTTATTATTAGATCAAAAATGGAAAATCAAGATAAATACAAGAATTGCTATACTTATTTTGAAGTAGTAAATTATACCACATTAAAATTTAAATATATTTGATTGAAACACTACTACTTTTAGTCTTTTATGGTGTAGCGGTGTAATGGTATGTATGTTTGTGTGAAGTATGTGTGTGTGTGTGTGTGTTTGTGTGTGTGTGTGTGTGTCTGTGTGTTTGTGAGTGTGTGTGTTTGTGTGTGTGTGTGTCTGTGTATGTCTGTGTGTGTGTCTGTGTGTGTGTGTCTGTGTGTGTTTGTGTCTGTGTGTGTGCGTCTGTGTGTGTGTCTGTGTGTGTGTGTGTTTGTG
>NW_022196897.1:33773300-33774799 GCF_008632895.1 Mastomys coucha | reverse complement strand
GTGTGTGTGTGTGTGTGTGTTTGTATGTGTGTGTGTGTGTGTGTGTGTGTGTTAACCTAGGCCAGAAGTCAATCTTGGAATCAAACTAAATTCTCCTGCTTGCTTAGCAAATGCTTTACTGACTGAGCTTTCTCCCATGCTAAGCTATTTGACTCCCAGGCATTTATTTATCCATGATTCTGTATTCTACTAGAGAGATAATTAGACATTTGCATTCATCACTTCTCTATTCTTATATCTAGAAAGTAAAATCAGGTTAGATGTTTATTAACAAATAAACAGGTAATAAAAGTTGGTTCATATATACAATGAAATTCTATTCAGCTCCAAAGCAAACTATGATCCCAATATTTCCAGGAAATGGATATAACTAGGGACAATATACTTTGCAAGGTAACCAGGTCCAGGTAGAAATACAGCACATATATGATCTCATATATTTATATATATGTTTGTCAATTGTGGCATTTATAGAAGCCAGGTAAATAAAAAGGGAATATGGCAGTTGGCAAAACATTAAGCAAAGGCATGGTTGATAACAAAATACAGGCACCATTTAAATGAGAAAGGCAGTTAGGAGGTAGAAAGGTTACAGTTAAGGACAGAAATAGAGGTAGATGGATATATAAAATTAACTAAAAAACAAATTATATATGAAAATATTACTATTTAGTAAGCCAATTAAAATGTGTTTTTAAAAAGGAATGAGAAGGAAGTTATATTGTATGACTAGATATTGCTGTTCCTCAAAGTGATGAGTTAAAAACAAAAGTTCTAGTATCATATTTGAGACACCTCCTAATTAAAAATTGATCATGAAAAGTCACAAACACCTTATACTATCCCCAAACACGGTAGGAAAAAGCAACCTTGAAATGATCTGGAAGCTTCTTCTTTGACAGCTAGCTTTCATAGGTCCAGAAGGTGTTAGAATGACTTCTGGAGTCTAAAGGGTATCAAAAAATGACTCAGCTTTGAACCCTATGAACTATAATACCAACGCGACAAGCAAAATGCACTGACAATTATAGTTCAACTTTTATTGAGGTAATCAGTCACTCTCTGCTTGGATTTGAAGCCCACTGTACCCAAGAAAATTCATGAGTGTTTCTATAAACATTGTCAAAAAACATTGGTAAAGAGGTCTTATGTGAGTAATTTACTTATATGTTTAGCTAAATTGTCATAGTAATTTTTAAATAGTTATGTTTACCTTGATAGAACTTTCTCTTTACAGTGAAGAGTAGTGAATGAAGAAACTCATGGCTTCATAAGGTGTTTAAAAATAAGTGATTTTTGAGAGCTTAGTCATAAACCCTACATTTATACCATCTCATTAAGGCATGGGATATCCTGGAACAAGGGTTGGAAAGCATGCCAGATTATAAAGGAAGTGATAAAAATTGTTATCCTTTGATCAATATTGCCGCGGACCGGGTTCGTTGCGGGGACCCCAATTTCCACGGGATGAGAATTCTGGTCAGGTGGACAATAAGTCG
>NW_022196897.1:33731630-33772390 GCF_008632895.1 Mastomys coucha | reverse complement strand
CTCTTATCCTTTATCAGGATTTTATCCCCGATATTTTGGATGTGACTGGAGTAGACAAGTGTGTGTAGTACAATATATAGTAATTGTAGCCATACTCTCATAGCAGGAGAAACTATCCTGCATTGGGCCTACATGTAACTGGCTCTTTTCTAATCAATCATGAGAGGGGCTATGTGTCCCTACTCCATCCTGATGATCTAGGGGCTACTCCTGAATTCTGAATCAGAGACAACCACTTGTAATACCAGATAACTTCAAATCTACTCTCTCACAGACAACTATATTTAAACTAAGTAAGTGGGAGTAATTGAGGGGCCTTGGAGTGAAATAAGATGTAGTGTCAGTAAGTGTAATTATTATACACATATATAGAATTGTTAAAGACTAAATTTAGTGGAAGTCATTAAACTTGTGTATGATTGCAGGTGAACATTTCTGTTCATAACTTTTCAAATAGAAAACAGTATTCTATTTTTTCTAAGGCAACTTTCACCTTTTCACATTATAAGGTTGTGAATTCCTATCTTTTCTTTTATGTTTCTCATTGCTGAATTTCTTAGAGAATATGATCAACATCCTTATGAACCACATGAAATGCAGGGTCGTGGAACCACTCGAACCTGTTTCATGTGATCGCCTGAAGCCAGATGCCTGTGGTCACAGCTTTTATTTCCAATATGGCTTGTCACAGGAGCATCACTTTGCATTTGCAATTATTTGGAAGATACTTGGGACTTTACTTTTACCAATTTTATCAATGATTTTATTCACTTAAATCATATGTGCAAAATGTCATCCCATGCAGGTATACCCCAGTCAGAAGAACATATTCAAACTTTTAATTGAAGTGCTTAGCTATAGATGCCATCTTTGACTTACCATTAGATAAAATATGAAGTGAAATAATTATACACTGAAAACTCCTGAACTTTATTCTCTGTTTACAGAAACTCCAGCTCTTTGCTATAACTAGTCCAAGGAAAAAGGAATTCCATTAGATTAGTACTTGAGTGCTTTACATTAGGCAAGTCTTTTGCAGTTAAGGGGTCTGATGCATTTACTTATTGGGGTACTGTTTTTGTCTTTATAAGGAATAACAGTGTTCTCATAGAGCATAAACCTGTGATTCTTGTTTACTTAACCACTAAAAATGTTTGGTAGTTCATTCTTTGTTTATTTTCTTTATAATAAATTAATTGGAGTTATGCAGAAGTGGTAGATATTTGTATGAGAAGTGAATGTAAGCTTACAACTTTTTGTTCATCTCTCTCATTTACAAAAGTCATTGGGGTAATTAAAATAATAACAATGAAATATTCTACTTTTGAAGGAAGAATAAAATAGAATTTTTACTTTTTTGAAAGTTAAAGAAGAGTAGTTATTGAATTGCCAAGGCTGGACCTGAGAATATGAGGAAAATACTTTCTTGACATTTTGCTCCAAATAAGTCAGCTTGACAAGATTAAAGTATGTATTAATCTTCTTACAAACACTAGTTATGAAAGATTCATCCTATTTTATACAACCAGTGAAAATAATTACATGTTCACTGATACTGAAATAAGAGAGCTTTTCTCTTTTGTTTCTTTGTATTATGACATATTTTATTTTGAAATTCAACTTCTCACATTTGGATAGGAACAGAGTATGTTCTTTAAATCCTGGTAAGGAAAACATGCAGGATGGGTTTGGATTAGAGGACAGAAGGCAACTCTCTGAGTGGCAAGCCAGTTTTCACGAGGGGGCGTTGTGCTTCCCAGCACCCATCTGGAAACATGAGAACAGACCTTCAACCAGGTTTCTACCCGAAGCACTAACAGATACAGAACAAGGAGAAGGTGTTCCCAGTGTACATGCAGCATGACCCCAACATAAACTGTGTAGACGTGGTGTTCTAGCTGGATATTTCACCAGTTATTTGCAGATGAAAAGCAGATAACGTTCTGAATCATACAGAAATCGTTATTCAACTATAGACATCATATTAAATAAAACTTATTTATTAATAAAGCAACTATTTAATAACATGAGTTTATTTTATGGGAAAATTAAGAACAACAATTTTTTTATACATATAAAACATATCTAAATCAGTAACATAAATATACCTTAACATGGAGCAAAGTGAAAATACCCTACAGTGAACACTGAGCAAAGGCAGCATTTAGATCATGGTCTTCTGTTTGAACATTTCCTAAATATTTTTTCAGTAGACAATATGTACTTCAGTTAATAGATATTTTTCTTTACAGCATGCTGTTCATCCAAACAAAAGCATGTGGCACCTTCCTTACATATTGATTTGAGTAGCTACATAGTGAAGATATATTCCGTTATATATGAGTGTGTCTAATATGGTCTCATATTCTCTGTTGTAACATGACATACTCTGTCCACAAAAGTTTATTTTGTGGCTTACACCAACACTGCCTCAAGAAATGAAATTTCATATCTCCTGTTTTGAGTCCTTAAAGGCAAAATGGTTACACCAAAATCCCAGGAAGACATTGATGAATATGTTGCCACTGACAGAAAGCACAGTGCTTAATAATGAGAAGTATTTAAAGAGTAGAGTATTTACAAATAGGAAAGATGAAATACATATTTTGTAAAATCATTCCACACAAAAAACATATACATCAAATTTGTGTATAATAAAATATTGTCCACATACATAGACATTTGAATAGCACAAATTTTAGATGTTGTGTTAGTATAAAAAAAGAAGAACAAGAAGTTGGGAGGGTGGAATGGAGGGAAATTCAGTAGTAGTAAAAGTGTGGTTTTGGGAAGTAGATAAGAACAAAATATTGTGTCTATATATTTGATATTCTCAAAGAATAATTTAAAAATCAAAACTTCAAACTTCAAAATATCAAGCTTCCATTTTCCTATGCCTTTTCATATTCTTACTTGAAATCCTGGGTACATTTATGATCTAGCTCTATATATGCATGATTCTCTCTTAATGGCTGAATATTATTTTCCCTATGCTACATGGTTAATGGCTTAACTTCTCTCTGGTAGATCTGTTTTAAAATGATGAAACATTTTTTACATGGTGAGCACTAATAACTTCATTTATAATTCTAGTATTCAATAGGACATACTGATGCATTGACATTTTAAAGAGAAAATAAAGTCACTTAAATTTTTGAACACAGGTTTAGTAATTATAATTTATACTTGAGTATTTGAGTTTACCTAATAAATACTTTCTATTGTCTACAATAAAAATATTATCAAAATTATGTAAAACTTTCCTTTTGCACAGTTCTTTATGTATGACATTATATACTATATATTTACTATATATATTATATATAGATATAATTATATATCTATAAGATATATCATCACATTTCTATCCTCATTATTAGCACTGAAACTAGATGAGATGATATGCAAATCATAACTATAAAAGGTAATTTTTCTAAAATTAAAAACTTCAAATATATTATAATTTATAAGTAATTTAATAGCCATTGCTTTTTTTAAAATACAAAAACTTTATCATTCCATCAGCTTGAATATGAAGTTTAAAAGCCTATATTATATTTGGTATATTATTTGCTGCCTTTGAAAACATGACACCACACATTTTCAACTTTGTCTTTAAGAAAAGTTGAGGATATTTAACAAATTGTGAGTAAAATTTATTTTTAACAACTTTCAATTTGACTTTTTAAAGCACTTAGACTTATTGTTTCTGGGCATACATATACATTATTACCTTACAGTATGTGAATCTACAGGTGAGCTGAAAAAGCAGGAAGTTTATTTCAACTAAATATACTTTAGTTAAAGACAATGTGTGTAAAAACATTGATTAAATTAAAGTGATTTATTTAAAATATTGATGTTTTGTTAGTTAATTTTCTGTTGCTATGGCAAACTTATGCCAACACAATTTTAAAAAGAAAGAGTTTATGAGAGCTTCTGGTTCCAGAGGGAGAATTCATAATGGGGAAAAGAATGTGGTAGAAGGAAGTGGATGAGGAGGTTGAGAGATCACGTCTTCAACTACAAACACACAGCAGAGAGAGTGAACTGGAAATGGCATGATTGGGCTATGAATTCTCAATGACCACTGACAGACTTTGTTCAGCAAGGTTCTGACTACTTTTCCAAACAGCCCCAGCAACTAGGGACTAAGTGTTGAAATCTATGAAAGTACACGGGACATTTCTAAGTTAAATCAATACAGAAATATTAGTCATTTTAGCCTAAGTGATTGGAAGCATCAAGGAAGTTTCTGTGTCCAATTTTTCTGTTTATTGACTTTCCTATGAAGCTCAGGGTAGAAAAATGGATGACAAGCTTGAGATGTGACTCTTTCTGGAAATTTATAAGGAGCAAAAAAGCCTTTTATCCTGTGTTTATATACACAATCAAAACATTCTTATTGGACTACCTTATATGATCTAGTGTTTCAAAATAGAAAGATATATCTTGATTGGCTTAGGAACAAGATACACTATAGTTATAGAAAAGGAGAGAAAAATATAGAATAACAGCAAAAGTTAGTATATCATCAATAACAAATACAAATATATATGTATATATATATATATACATACACACACACACACATACACACACACACACACACACACATATATATATATATATATATATATATATATATATATATATATATAACTATAGACTACTTAGGCAACTACTACTAATAGAACATTCAACAAAGGTCTACTGCTGCTGTAGGAAGGGAAAAGTTCAGTCATTCCACTGATTGTATTGACTAAAGATCACTAGGAGGCTCAGAAATGATGTATGCTGGCAAATGATGAGAGAAGGTATTTAGGGATGTTACATATACTATTGTTGCCAACATATCAGAACTGATACAGAATTACTGGGAAGAATTCATCAAATAAAACATCAGTTTTTTGATTCTAGTTTGTAGTGGCATATAAACTTGGAAATTGAATATGGGTGAAAGTCTGAAGGGAAGGATAATGAAATGTAAATACTTTCAGATGGAAGTATGTATAAAATGTTTAGAAGACAGGAAATGGTTGTATACTGAAGGTGGAGTGGGTAGATCTTTACTGGAGTTATACAGTTCAAGTGAAAGAAAATTATTGCTGTACTTATTATACTGATAATGGGCTTTTGCTGGAAGTTAGGGTTCCTGTTTTAGCTCTAAGACATGGAATAAATTGTCTTGCAAACAGATGATCCTAGAGTCTGACTTGTTTCTCAGCTAAATAAACTTAGGAAGCCAATGATGTGGATGATCTCAGGGCAGAAGATTCCATAAACTACTAAACCAAGCACAACACGCTTGATGTGTTGCCCTGCCCCCCCCCCTTCTCCAAGACTATGTGTCCATGCTTCTGAAGGACCTGTCTAAACTGCAGCTTTGGCCACATTGAAGAGGCAGGTCCTCTTCTCTGCTCACAGGGCATTTCCTCCATGCTTACCTGTGATGACTACGTTCATTGGCTCTTAGAATTGGAACTGAGAGATTCAATAAACTAAATCACAGAAGGGTAAATTTAAAGACTCGCCTTCAAAACATACACTAATGTACAACTGCCCATGATTCAGAAGCGAGCAATTCTGTTTGTGGGAGGAAACACTAGCTAGCTTGTAGTATGTGATTCTTCCAAATTAGCAAAATTACTCATGATCAAATTGCCTTCATGAAAGTGTAGACTAGGTAATAGAGTGATGTACAATCTGAGAATATATGGTTCAGGTTCTTTGGTAGATTGACAGCAGTTTTCAGTTTGTTTCTTGCTAACATATATAATGAGTTAAACCACTATAGAGCTCATTATATAGTTAAAAATTCTGAATACTTGTGACTGATAGTTCAGTGTTTTATTTGATAATGCACATATGTAGAATACATTATATATTTATTTTGTCATATTACCCTTTTTTTTCCTCAGGGCAGAGTGAGTACTGAAATATCATAATTATGTATGGGCAAAGTCAAATCTCACTCTCTCTAACTACATATATATATATGTGTGTGTGTGCGTGTGTGTGTGTGTGTGTGTGTGTGTGTGTGTGTGTGTGCATATATAGACATATATATAATCAAATATATAAGATTATAGAAAAGATAAAGATTTAAATCTGAGCATATATCTGATATAGTAGTTGTTAAAACATGAGGTATAAGAAAGAGAAAGAAAACTTGGTTTAAAAGCACTAGCACAACCATCCTCTGAGAGGCTCCATACAGAAACTGACTCAGATGGATGCAAACACCCACAGCCAAACAATGGATGGAGCTTGGGAACACTTACAGAAGAATAGGAGGAAGGATTGCTGGCCCTGTAGGGGATAGAAACTCTACAGGAAGACCAAAAGAATCAAGTAACATTTACTCTTGGGGCTCTCAAAGACTGAACCACCAACCAAAGACCTTACATAGGCTTGACCCAGGACCCTCTGTACCTATGTAGCAGATTTGAAGCTTAGGTTTCATGTGAGTCCCGAACAACTGAAATTGGGGACTATCTCAAAAGCTATTACCTGTATGTGGGTTATGTTCCTCTAGCTGGGCTGCCTTGTCTGGCCTCAGAGGGAGAGGAAGCACCTTGCCTAGAAGAGACTTGAAGTGCCAACGTGGGGGATACCAAGGGGGCCCCAACTTACTCAGAGGAGAAGGGGAGGGGTGGGGTAAGTATTATAGGAGAGGGTGACTGAGAAGGGGTCAGTGAGCAGGATGTAAAGTGAATAAGTAAGAATCAACCAATGAATTAATTAATTAAAAGAAGCACTCACTGTATATCAATCATAAAAACTACAAATTAAAATAAACACAATTATTAATAAACAGATTTAAAAGAATGTGAGTCAATAAAAGAGTAACTCAGTCAGTATTAAAATAAAATGAACTGTCCTAGTACTTTCACTTCCCTTAATACAGCTATCTAAAACCTAAAAAACAAAATAGGAGATAAGTTGATTCTAGATTGAATTTTCAGTGTTTACCATACTGTCCAAAGTTTATTTAGTCTAAATCTATAGTGCAAAAAATTTTGAGATGGTACAACAATGCAAGTAATGGTGACAACACTGCCAAAACATTTTCTATGAGTACACACTGTACTTTCCATTATACATCTCTTTCCAACTGCTTCTCAGTGATACAACAAATGAAGGCAAAAAGAGGGTACACAAGTTAAAAATAAGTGCACATAGAACTATGTATTACTATCTCCATGAAAGATGGAATGGAATATGATACATGCTATGTGTTGGAAATATTCAAGGATATCCAAACATTTCTGAAGGGAATTTGTTTGTCACCTTCCTGTTAGTTAGCAAGAGTTAGAACTGTCAATGAAGGAAACAAGTCAAGTCAAATGAGGTTAAAACTAATACAGAAAATGATCAACTCTGATACAGAACATTTGGACAGTTCAGTAATATTTCTTGGTTAGCAGAGTTAAGACAGCTGAGCTATCTAATAAGATGAGAAGAACAGTCAAAGACCCTATTTCAGAGTTAATAGGCAGATCATTACAAGCGTTGACCAAAGCAGTCCCATACTGACCTAATCAAAATCCAGAATGGAAATTATCATAAAGTGCATGATGAACCAATTAGGCGGGAGCTGGGTTGATTCTATCTGCTCAAGTATCTCAGCTGGGAATGGTAAATTAACAACTGAAAGGAAATGAGGGAGAAAAAAAGCACTCAGAGTCAGGGGCATTGCTTTAAATCCTGTAAAAGTTTCAGGGAGAGAAAGAGGGGGGAGAGAGGGAGGGAGAGAGAGGGAGAGGGACTCTAGACTTCAATTCTAGGAAGGCAAACAACTAAGAAAACATAGCACTTGGGCAAGAGCAGGTAGAACTAGATTGGCATTCACTATCTTAGGAAGGGATATCTATTTGGTAATGCCCTACTGGATAAGTAACAGAGGCATCTATCTCCATGCAGTCTCTCCATAAATGTCACCTCCTGAAAATTCTTCAGGATCAGTGTCCATAGGAAGTGTCTGAGCTGAAGTTGAAGATGATCATGAACTTAGCCAAGTCATCCATGTGAAACAAAGATGATGCCATAGAAATAGAACAACTACCCTGTGTTAGAAATGATGGCTCTGCTTTTGCCCACATTTCTGTTTTTTTACTATTTTGCTTCTTTTGCTGTATCACATATGGTGATACATGGTTTGGATGCAAAGCAAAGGTTCAGAGGGTAATTTTCCATTGGGAGATGTTATAGTAGGACAGATCCAGTAGAGGATGTTTCAATTGAGTAATAGAGAAGAAAACAAATGTGAGAACTGGCAGACCTGGAACTCCCTAGGACTGTGCACTTGGCAAAATACCTTACTGCTATCGCTTCACTTAGAGTTCAAAAATTAGTCTTCCTTTATTTATTTACATTTTTTAAAAAGTCAGGAAGAAGAAGGCAGGGTTCACAGAATTCTAAAGAGTGTCTAATTTAAGAATATTCCTACTTTAATATTTCAGTTAGAAACTGACAAGAAAGTAATAACTAGATAATTAAGTAACACAAATATTATGTTTTCCAGTTGGCTTTGCTCTCTCAAATATCCGACTTCATGCTAATAGACTTTCCATGTCTTCTGGTGACTCCCCTCTGGGTTACTGCCCTGCTTTCTTTCTGCCATCATCAGACTGTCTATATCTGTGAGTACTGTCAGCTCCTGAGAAGTCAACTGAGAAGCTTCTGGACTGAATTGAGCATGTATCATCACTCTAAGTATTTTGAATTTTCTTTACAAAAATTTAAATGGCAGAAATATTATTATTGACTTAGAAGACACAAGTCCCATTGCAATATATAACTTAATTTTGCTATCACAGCAATTTCAAAATATATTAGGACATTTTAGTAAAAATATAAAACATTTTCAATGCTTAAAATGTGCTTCTAATATTACTTAGCCAAAAGTAACTATAGGTTAAAATTAAATATGATTTCAGAAATTTCTAATAAACAATTCTTTTTTTGAACATGACAGTCCAGGATAGAACTGTGTTCCTGTGCAGATGGCCTATCCTGTATATCTCTGAATATGGGCCTGTTAAAATTATTTCACATACCACTTCATGTTGTTTCTCACTTTCTCATGATGAGGTAAATCTCATTTAAAGTTAGTATAATAAAACAGCATGGATATTACAATCAGACATACTTAAACTAGAAATGCAGCTTCAAGCAATTGGAAATTATGTGGTTGTAAGCCAGTTCTGAGTCTCTATTTGTAAACTTCCAATAGTGAGAGTATTATCTTTAGGCTACTTCAAGAAAAAAAAATGGATACAAATAAATAAATTTAGGGGAATGGGAGAAAAATTGAACCAGGGTGACCGGGACAGCAAAGCTGTTTGAGCCCCAGACATGCATGAATTTTGATTCAACTTGCTGTAAACAACAAAAAATGAACTCCAGGAACTTTAGTGGAAAACCCCTATGAACTGTGTAGGTGGTGTAGCAAGCAAATAAAATACCAGTTTGTTTTTATTGGTGAAAAACGATGGTCTGATAGGAAGCTGGATAAAACGGGCTCCTTACTACTGGAAAAGCTGGAAACTGGTGACTAGAGAATGGGTAAAGTTCTTCAGATTGGCCGGTGTCTTAAAGAAGAGACAAAAGGTTGAAGAATGGATAAAGAAAATGTGGTACATTTACACAGTGAACTATTTGTCAGCTGTTAAAAAATATATAATGAAAATTTCAGGTGAATGAGTGGAACTAGAAAAAATTATCCTGAATGTATTAACGCAGACCCAGAAAGACAAATACTAAATGTATTCACTTATACAAAAACACAGAGAGGTTAGGTAAAGACAAGGGATTTAGGGGGTCCTCATATATCTCCCTTGAAAGAGGAAATAGAATAGACTTTGCTGGTGGGTTAGGGGCAGTTTGGGATGGGTGTATCAGGTAAGGGGAGGGATGGGATGGAGGGATAGAATGTGGGGAGAGACAACTGGAGGTACAGAGCATTTGGGGAGCAATACAGAAAGCTAGTTCAGTAGAAACTTCCTGAAATCTATGAGGGTGATTCAAGTGAAGAATTCTAGTAATGGAGGACACAGAGTCTGAACTGGCCATCTATGTAGTAGAACTGAGTTTCATGGTTCAGTTGTTTATCAAGGTGGTCCTGTGGTGATTCCCAAACAACCCAGGCTGATGCTAGGACATAGGGATGCTCTCTGCAAACTGACAGGGAGCTGCATTGCTCAGGACAACATCTGCTCAGCTTATTGAATGTGGAGAGGTTGAGCTGGTGCCTTCCTGTAACTTTCATCCTATGTCCTAGTCTCTTTGGTGAAAGAAGGTACTCTGCAAGCTACTAAAAGAAATGTGGAAACTAACTCAGCTACAAATCCTTTGACCTACAATCTGTCCAGCTTGCAAGATGTGCTGGGACTATGGTGGCACAGAACTTGTGGGTGTGACCCACCAATGTCTAATTTAACATACTTCTTACTCCACAAGAGAGGCCTCATAACCAACAGTACTTGGAGGAGCTGGAGACTGGATAGCAAAGAGACACAGAGTAGAACCACACACAACCAGTGTAAAATAAAATCAATGAAATGATTACTAAGGACATTATGCTATATTCATAGATTACCTTGTCCAGTCCTCCTCAGAGAGGCTTCCTCTGGCAACAGATAGGAGAAGGTGCATAGTCCCACAGCCAGACCTTATGCTAAGAGAGATATTTAATTGAAAGTATCCATCAGATCCCTCCCCTCAGAGTTTGGGAATCCTGTGGAAGAAAAAACAAAAAGATTGTAGGAGTCTGAAGGGATTGAGGACTCCAGGAGAATATGGATCACTGAGAATTAACAAAGCAGGGCACATATGGACTTACAGAGTCCAGACTGGCAAGCAAAGGGCCTGCAAGTGTCTTCACCAGGTCCTTTGCATATGTGTTGTTCCTGTTAGCTTTGTCTTTTTGTGGTACTCCGAAGTGTGGAGGCGGGTGTATCATCTCTTTTTCATGCTCTTCAGGCTCTTTTCCTCCTATTGAATTGCCTTGTCTAAATTTAGTGTGAGGGTGTTTGCCTTGTGTTATTGTATTTTGTTTTGTAGTGTTTGATTGTTGTCTCTTGGAAGCCTATTCTTTTCTAAAGGGAGATGGAGTATGAGTAGATTGGTGAGAGGAGTGGAAGGAAGAAAAGCTGTGGTGTGATGTACTGTATATGACAAGAATCTATTTAAAAAAGAGGCAAAAGGTATTAATTTAGTATTTATTTTAGAGAAGAGACCCACTCAGAGTGGCAGCTCATTTGAGAATAGAAAGCTGAAGCATTTTGAGTGCTGCAGTTAGTATACAAACATGAAAACCACACTAAAACTGAAATCAGTGACAGAATTTCAGGGATAGTATTACAAAGGGATGATTGTGCAGTTTTCTGCTGGACATCCTTGGGCTCTGGTTCCTCTTAAACCACTCATATGCTTAAAAGAAGATTGGAAGGTAAAGCCATCCCAGTAACAAAATAATAGACAGATAAATATTATTGACTGCATTTAACAGAGTTTCTTAAGAACACAGAGACTTCTGCTTGGTCCACGAGCCTAGTCTTGAGGTGTTACACTGTGATTGACATGCAGCCCTCCCTCTGTCCTACAGTGTTGCTTCAAGTTTTTGCCTTTTTTTCTGTCTTTCTTCTTCTTCTCTCTCTTTTTTTTGTCAGAAAAAATTATGAAAGTGTCAGTTTCCTTTTGCAGTTAATTCAGGAGAGATCCTCAATTTGAGCAGGGCACATTTTCATGCAAATACAGCAGCACAGTTTCCAGCCCCCTAATAGCTTCTTACAAATGATGTGCCATTACAACGAGGTTTATTTAAACAAATTTAATACATCTTTAATCAAGCTGGAGAGCATTTTCAAAGGTCACGCTCCAAATCAGGATCACTGTACTGAGCTTATCAAAGTATTAGCTTAAGGGGGAGGGAGAATTATTTCTTGGACAAGTAATTTTAGGCAAATCTTTATTTACATTTTTATTCAGTTATTAAATTTTATTCCTTTCCCTCCTCCTTCTAGTCTCCATTTATGAACCTATAAGAAAGTCTGCAAATGGAGCTATAAGCGTATCACTGCAGCCAGGCCTTCTAGAGCAACATCTTTGAACACAGAGTCTGAAAGGCAAGGACAAGAGACCAGGCATTTTCAATGTCAGAGATAATCTTTTCGTGCGTCTAAAGCATCTTTCCCAAAGGTCTCACTCACATCAGGCTCTGTATGCACTGCTGAAATTCTAATGTACCAGTTCTTCAGTGGGTAAGTGAAAGAGGCAGGAAGACTTGCCCTAATGTAGACTTTCTGTCTTTCCATTTTTCTATTTCTATTCATCTCCTCTTTTGCTGATTGCTCCCTCTTTCTCCCTTCAGATATCACATACGTGAAAACAAGTGTGTGATACTAATATGCCATTGTGCCAAACACTGTGCTGTCCTATTATTGTTAAAACTTCCAGTAAATATCCCCTTTAACATGAACTTGATTGTCAGGCTCTCCCTAAGTCTTACATTTTTTCCATGAATATTAATAAGAAAAAAGATCAGTTTGAAACAACTAGGAAAAAGTAGATTTGTTTGGCACAATTTTTTTTTAACAAATTCCAGGACCAAGAACCAATTCACACAGTCTCAAAAATATCAGAACATGCATGTTTTAATCAGGGGATGCAATTCCATAAAATTCTATTCACTACATGACTGAAAAATTATAATCCGACCTCCAAATTAAAGGAGAATGGAACTCTGCAACAACATGAATATGTGACAATGAGAGGAAGATGACTGAGGATTTTATCCCTCCTTACACGAAGACTCTCAAATTCTGAAACCATGGGGCAAAAGAGGAAACAATATTTAGTCACAAAAGGAAAAGTAAATAGCTCTACTATGAAATCTATTCTATAGTCTTAATTTACTATCCCAAATTGCTTATAAGGTTACCAAAACTGGAAGACTCACACTAAAAGAAAACCAGAGGGGTAGTTATCATATAGGTTTACACAACACACTATAACATCATCCATAGAATGGGTATGCCCGCAGCCTTTCATCAAAGTACTTATGAAAGGAGGGAAAGTTATACTTTGGAAAGCAAGACATATTTGGTGATGTTCTCTCTATTTTTTGTATATGATTATCACACTAGTCTGAAGGTTCCGAAAGGTATTTTCAAGGAATATGATTCAGAAGTGAAATATATAACATGTAGTAGACTTATGTGATGTCAATTTTTGGGCTAATGAGATTACATTCTGTTTCAAAGGTGGTATATGAAGAATTATCTTAAGCTTAACTACCACAAATAAATGATTCACCATCCTTTCTGTCATCCTCATAGAAATTTTACAGCTTCTGGTGATTTATATCACCATTAGCTCCTGATCAGACTACATGATACAGAAGGTGCCAGTTCCACTCCAGTGCTTACCCTTAACAAGCATGGTTGGATTCAAGCTTCCTCTCAATGGTATTTGTTGTTTTTCTCAACTTAGTCAAGCTCACTTTCCCCCCCGTTCATGAATTCCCAGAATTAAACTCTAGAAATCCTGACGTAAGAATCATAGTGCTTGTGATATAAACAACTGCTATTTCTCCACTAAGAAGAAGATGGGATATGTTGTAATTAACTCTTTCAGGTCTGCTGTCCTGACTCATCATTTTTTACAGTCTTAGAATTTTATAGCTTCTCCTATTCAATGAAGATATTATAATCTATTAAATATGGTCAGAGAGTTAAAAGCTAGTTTTTAAAGGTGTGGGAAATGATTGTGAAAGAAGAACACTCAAATTCTGAAACAGCAGCACTAACTTTCTCATTTATTTTCCAGCAATGTTAGTCATTCATCCTCTCTAAGCCCAGTTTGAAGGATGGAGATCCATTCATTTATCCCTTCATTCTTCCAGAAAGCATTTATCAGGTGTGTGCCTTGTGCTTTGCATAAATGAATAATTCCTCTAGGAAATTCCAGTCTAGTGGTGTAGCTGATTTAAATTTCATACATGTGTGTAAAGACCTAGACTTGAGCTACCAGTTGTCTCCTGGGATGCCAAAGTTCCTAATCTCTACAGATCAAATGACATTAACCTGTCTTAGGTGATGAATATGCATTTAGGAGGAAAAAGAGAAAGTAATTTTAAACAAGAAAGAGAAATATATTTAAAACATGAAGACATGAAACACTTTATCTAGAGACTTAAAAATTCTATGGTCTGGAAAATGAAGGTAGGTTATGGGTTAAGGAATGAAAATAGGAAATGTTAAGTTGATTCTAATACTTTTCTTAATGAAAGTGGATTATCAGTTTTTTCTTTGTCTGCTCTTAAAAGGAACGGAACACAAAGAAAGATGTATAATTCAAGGGTTAAGTGAGTATCAGATGTAAGTAGCACTTGAGACAAGGAAATCAGTTAAGAAAGTCAACAAAGAAAGCCAAAGGCTTATTCAGAATCAAAAGCCTTTTTGAAGTTTCGATCACAGTATTTATGCTATGAGGTTGAAAATGCAATGATATTATGGTCATAAATATATTTTTATAAAAAAATAAACTCAGTGAGAAAGTCATAGTTAAATTTTCCAAAGGTATTCATTGTTTCAAGTATCAATGTCAACAGGATAGAAGAATATGTCATTGGAATGTGGATGATCTGCTTAT
Organism: Mastomys coucha; assembly: GCF_008632895.1. Taxonomy (NCBI): domain Eukaryota; kingdom Metazoa; phylum Chordata; class Mammalia; order Rodentia; family Muridae; genus Mastomys; species Mastomys coucha. The sequence goes on along the minus strand of NW_022196897.1, from coordinate 33,757,732 downwards.
GCTATTTGATTAAATTCAGAATATGATTTGATTTTGAAGATTTATACACACACATATGTATGTATGTATGTATATATGTATGTATGTATATTGAAACTTGGAAAATTGTTAACTTTTCTGGCTTTGACTTTATATTAGCATGTATTAGGTTAAAACACTGTTCCAGGGTTGGAAAGCATGATAAAATGTGTATGGATTTCTAACTTTAACATGAGAACTGGCTATGATGTCAAGCATCTCAAAGTCCAGTCTTTTAGTATAAAAGTGGGATGATCACCCAGAATACACTGCTTGACAGTATAATCAATTGAATAGGTTCCATGAAAGACATTATCACAAAAAATAAGATGAGTAAACAAAAATAAGTTTAGATGATGTTGTTTTCCATATTCATGTGGAATATACATGGATATTCCTACATGCAGATACACATACACATGAATACATACATACATGCATATATATACACATGTACACACACACATACATACAACACAGTATTTGTATTACTGTGTTGTATTATAGGTCCTCAATTAGTACAGTGCTAAAATGATCTCTTTCTATAGAATATAGCCTAAGGGAATTACTTGATCATAGGTGAGTTAACATCCTTCACCAAATTTATGTTTCTATAATAGAAACAATAAGCTAAGATACACTCATCTAACGGAATAAAATGGAAGACTAATAACTCTACAAAATTAAAGGGAACTACTGTGAAGTTCTTCTGTCTACTTAATATGGTTTGATTTGGAATATGATAGAAATTGAATGAAAACCTTAAAAACAAAGCTACATTTTATTGTTGAAAGAGATTTTAAACATAGAACAATTTTAGGTTGTGTATAAAATTAAACAGATATATAGAAAATTACCATATTCTTCCTATGTCCAACATAGCAATGATGAATAAACTAACCTTGACAAATAATTGATATTGTGATTCTTACTTTTTGGGTAGACATGACCAAACATGTACTTCTCCCACATACAAGAGTAGACCACATATACTATCCACTCACGTCTAGCTTAGTGAACCAAGAATTCTTGGTAACCAAGATTATCAGTGACAGATCATTTCCAAGGGAATTAATGATTCAAAGATAGCTGTATTATTGGAAATTCCCCTACAGAAGTTGTGGCAAATCAGAAAACCAGTGCACATAAGATTTCCTACAAGTTTTGCAGCCACCCAGGTTCATCTGAGTCTCTTGTCCTCAAAAGTATACCACCCCATTGAAGAGAAGCTTGGTTTAAGGATTTTGTTTTGCCTTGTAAGTTCTCTTAATTCTAGGCTTGTAACTTTCCTTTACTCCCTGAGTCTTAATAATGTCCCTCTAGGAGGAAATAGTTACCCATTGTCATATAACAAAATGAACTGCTAACATCACTGTTGATTGCTCATGTTTTTTTTTTTTTAATATAAAACACTATTCTATTGTCTGGATATATCAAGACTTACTTATTTTATTACCTAGTAAAGAATGTCTTTGTTGCTTTCAGATTTTGATAATTACCAATAAATATCCTATAAGCAAATGTGAAGCTTTTGTATAGGCATGTTCTCTAATTTTGAGAAGTAAATATCAAGAAATCTGCAAATCAAGTAAATACTGTCAGATCGTGTGGGAAAAGATATATAATTTTTATTATAAGAAACTCTCAAATGTTCTTCCAAAGGACTATTGACATTTCACATTTCCAGAAGCAATGGATGTGAGACCCTCTTTTTCACTTGGTGTTATCAGTATTAAAGATTTTCACTATTGTAATAGGAAATTATTAAACTACTATATAATTGTAATTTTCATTTGCTATTCACTGATAACCTACTGTGTACCATCTCTTCAGACACATAATTGGGCATCAGTATATCTTCATTCACAAGGTATCTGCCTAGATAAAATTAAAATCCCAATTTTAATTGAGTTTTTATTTTCTTATTGTTGAATTTTATGAGTTCTTTATAGTTGGAATATCTATCTCTTATTGATCAAGTATGTCTTTTAAAAATATTTTATTTTAGTCTATGGCATGACTTATTATATTACTTATTGAGAAGTTTACTGAGGAACAAGTTTGAGATTCCTGAATGTTAGTCAAGGGTTCTTTTAATGAACAACATGCCCAGTCACTAGCATTTTATTGATGGTATCTTGTCAGAATACAACAATTTGATTTTAATGAAGTATAGCATATTGATAACTTTTATTGTTTTTTATAGTGTTATGTTCTACAATAAAATAAATGAGCCAGAAATATATTTTTAAGAATTATATTATATCTTAGATCATGTTACATTTATGTAAGTCAAAACATAAACTATTCTTTTTAATATAGTTTGAAAGAAGGAACAACATACTAATATATTTGTGACCCAAATGTAGAAAGGATAATCTGTAGGAATGAAATTTACTCAAATTTTGAACCAATTGGAAGGCTAACCTAACAAAACATGAATCCTTTGAGAGAGAAGCAGCTGCATATTAAAAACACAGAATACATACCCTTTCTCACAGTTTTTTTCAACTCTCTAGATACATATTATTGTTTACTATTTGAATGAACCATACTAGCAGACAAAGAACAATATTGAGTACTATAGAAGCAGAACTTGAAGCAGAGCTTTTCAGAGTATGAAATGGAGTAGAAGGTACAAAGTTAGATAGTGTACCTAGAAGATGATAATAAATACCTGTGTGATAGAGAAGGATTCAGGAATGAGAAAGAGACAGACAGACACAGAGCAATAAAGACAGTTTGTGAGAAACAGAGATAGAGAGCCAGAGATAGAAACAGAGAAAACACTCCTCTCTATTCACTCATTATTCAGTGGAGTAGTTTTCCAGTCTTTTAATAATATACCAAAGAAGAAGGATATATAAGGAGTATTTAAAACCTCTGGTTTCATCATAACAATCCATGGAAAGCTAAATATTTTACAATTTTGATCAAGGGGAAGCCACATGGGTAGAGGCTGACAAGAGATACCCAGTGGGTAGGAATGGGCCACATGGGTGAGCAGTTGAATAGAAGTGAGTATCAACATAGACAAAAAACAAGTCCCTTTCCTTTTCAACAAGATATTCAAGATGTACACAAAAGATGACCTATAAAACATAAACATGTACTGTCACTATTATCTTCATAGCAAATCATTTTGACAAAGTCTCTAATTGCCAACTATAAAACTAGTCATATTTCAATTCTGTATTGCATAAAGTATATGGATACTTGATAAAAAGATTTCAAAATTAATCTGAACTTATAATTACATGTAGTGATTCTTCTGAGTCATTCTTCATCTTTCAAACATTCTATAGAAGCATTTACTTAAAAAAGAAAAAAGCTTGGAAATTGATTCTCAGACTGTTCTGCTGCCATTACTCAGTGGATTTGGACATGTCTTTCATGTGAGATATACGATACAAATTGATTTTAATAATGTATTCCAAATACAGATATAAATGACCATTTTGTTAGTGTTTTATACTATCTGTTCATTATTCTTAAGACAAATATGTGCAATTTTTCATATTCTGTTATTTAATAATTAGATCCTTATAATTTTGTGATTCCCATTAGTAAACAATTAACTAAAGATTCTCAGAAGTAAAGCACAGGAAAACCTCTTAAGGAAAGTGTGTCATGTGCATTTGTATTACAAGTTTGTCAAGAAGAGACAATTTACTCCTAAACAAAAAAAGAATAGAGTAATAAAGAGCAGGAATATTTTTCAGAAAATTCATTTTCTTCCAAAGCTGTTGAATAAACACACAGTTATTTCTAGAGGAGTGTTTTTCTTTTACTTTTTTGTTTTTACTTTTTGTCAATGTAACTTTTATTTGTCAGATGTAATTGTTGTCTTGGAGGCTTATTACTGTATAAGCTCACCCTTTCTAGCTATTCCTGTACTCTGGTTGGCTGGTTCCTCTCAGATTTATTCTTAACTCAAATCTACTCTGCAAGCTGACTGATTCAAAATGACTTTGTTGGCTTTCACTGAATTGTTCTGCTTAGAAAAATTGCCTCTGAATTTAACAAATTGAATTGTGCTGTTTGTACTGACTGCATGAACTGAAAGAAACTGCACAAACTCAACCAAACTGAACTCTATTCAACTGAAATGCACCAAAATTCAACTGAACTCCACTGCAGTGTCTGAACACAATTAAACTGCATTTGCTAATCTGAAATCCATACTTGACTCACTCTGTGCTGATCCTTAGTAGTCTATTTCCTGTTTGTTCTTGTGTGGGTTGGATAGTAGTCTCTTTCCTGTTTGTTCTTGTGTGGGTCAGGTGTATCCTATCTCTGACTTATTCTGTCAAATCTTTCTCTGATGTGTCACTTTGTCTGCCCCTCTATTAGACATCATTTTCAAATATAGCTGCTTCCTTCTTTGTTGCAAGCTAAATTTACCTTCATTGTGTAGAATTAAAGGAGTGTACTAAGGATGTGTTTGTATTCCAGCCAGAGGGATTAAAGGTGCTTCATTCCAGCCTGATGACATAGACCTAGAAGATGTGATCTTTTGCCAGAGCAGCCATATTGCTGGATTAAAATTCTTCTACAGCTTTTCTGTGTTTATCAATAAATCTTGTGAAGTTATAGCATTCTAAATTATTGCTTCTAACTTAATTTTTGAAGCTAATAATGATCAATAGTATCTATGTAATATATATACATTTACATAATATCTCTTAACATAAACATTAGAACAACTTAAACTGGCAATTCTAATGAATTTCAATTGATAATTTTTTATTTTGTATTAACAAATTAAAACAATAAATTTATCTGATTTTACTATTATTAAACTCCCTAATAATTTTATATACCATTATTTTATGTGTGAGTTAAAATATTAACTAATCAGTAAACATAGATATTTTTAGTTTCATCTATCTTTATCATTTCATAGGTGTGTGGAAAGATACTTCATATCTAAGTGGGAAACTTCTAGACTATGACAAAATATGCAACAATTAAAGTCACCTATATGTCACACTTGCTGATATAAGAAAGCACATATACTTATATACATTTAGATTTATCTATATATCTCTCTAAATTTTTAGTTTTGATTTCACCACCCACAAGATAATGTATTTCTTTATTTCATTCATTGGCTATATCAAATATGACTGTTAAAATACCTCACCTACTTTCCATGTCAAATTCAAGGTTTATTTAAGAAATTCAACAGGAAAGTTTGCCACTTTTATATATAGATATAGAAAATGAAATAATTTAGTGAGAGCATTTCTGGAAGCCAATTCCAAGGACTTAACATCAATTTGTTGACATCAATCTTTTACCTTGCATGAAAGCTCAGACAGAGTATACACAAAATAGCTTCCATGGCTGAAACCATAGGAGAAATTGAGATAGTTTATGGGCCAGACCCCTGAGCAAAATGATCCACCAAAAAATCTTAAAAAGCAGACTCTTTGGCTCACTTTCATTTGCAGTAAGTGTTCTATGCTGCTAAGAGACCCTGTGTAAAGAAATTTCACAACTTCCTTCAATGTTCTTTTTACATTTTTTTTTTTTTTTGCTTAAAATGTCTCTAAATCAAGAAATGAAATGATACTATTTTTTTTTCTTTATAACATATTCAGTTTCAAAAATTTTGGAACAGGATCCACAATGGAAAATGTTCAAACTTTATCCTCTTGATAGATACTAGATAGATATTTCAGAATAAGATCAATATGTCCTCACATTTAAATAGAACATCCATTACATAGAGCCAGGCTGTCAAGTTTGGATTGCATGTATAATCTTCTTTAAAAGAATTAATGCTTCCAAATGAGTAAGATGAAACAAAGTAGAATATCATATTCGCATTGCCAATCTATCACTTTAAAGTAATACCTAGTCAGTCCATCAGCATCAAAAAGATGGGGACATCTGCTACACTTCTCCGAGACAGCCTAATTTGCATATTTGTAAATATTAAATATAAATTTAGAAATTGATATTTCCCTTTTCTTTTTAAATGGTCATAAATCATTCACAAGTCTGAAAGTGCTGATCTGTTTCCTTCCCTGGTTGTCTAGAAGTAAAGCCGTAGCTTTAAAGCATTCTGTGCTGTGACAGTGTGCTCCACAAGGAGCTGCTTTTGATTTTCATCTTCACTTTTTAGTTAATAAACACGTTCACAGTTGCGTTTTGTCCAGTTTTGTCCATGTGAATCATTAGACACTGATTCTTTTTCAGTTTCCTAATCAATGAATATTTGTTACTTTTTATCTTCTTATTTCATATTTATTTGAAGCATTCACAGGATGTAGCACATTTATATGTTTAGTTTGTTATCCAGAGTATAAAATGTGGCATATATATATATATATATATATATATATATATATATATATATAACTTTTATATGTGCTAACCATTTTTTATTATATCTAGAAAATTTTTTCAATCTATTTTTATTGTCTTTAGTTCAGAATTGAATATATAGAGAGAGACAAAGTCACAGACAGATACAAACACAGACACAGATAGACACGGACAAACAGAGAGAAAGAGAGAAACAGGAAGTAGCTATCAAAACCATCTTTTTTGTTTTTTTGTTTTTATTTTGTTTTTGGTTTTTTTTGTTTTTTGTTTTTTGGTTTTTTTTTGTTTGTTTGTTTTTGCTTTTTTGAAACATCAATGGCTTTGCTGCCCAGAACTGTACTATTAAGATGAACATCCATTAAACACTATAATTTATGCTTGGTCTAAACTGGGAACTTAACTATGTTTCAAAAATATATTGTTTGCAAAGGAAAAGATTAGAGATTATCATGTGATATGCACCAATTTGTAAACTGATCACATTTTATGAATGCAACTTGCTATTAGCTCAAGAAATTCATGTAAAAATTGTGTATTTATGTATATATCTGTATGTCTGTATTTCTGTATGTCTGTGTCTGTGTCTGTGTCTCTCTCAAGCTCAATCTGTTTCTGCTCAGAGTACATCAAGTGGTACTATACTACTTAGGAAGAAGGGTAATCAGTAATTTCCCTCATGATGAGAAGGCGGCCATGGGTGTCTCCTGTAGCTGAGGCTTATGCCAACTCCTCCCACCATGGTCTCACTGACTCTACCCTTAACAGTGTAAGCCTAACTTAATCTGTTTTATTTTTATTTATTTCATTCGACTTCTTACAAGTTCCTGAAGCTATCTACACAAATTCTTACCAATAAAGCAGTGTTTTGTTTTGTTTTGTTTGTTTGTTTTTTATCTATTTAATAGTATTTCTTCGAAACCATGGATAAAAGACTTTTTAATGTTTCTTAAGTCAGATATATCCTAAGTGAATATATTCTACTAAAAATGGGGATCATCAAACCAACAAACAAAAACCACCACCAGCTGCAACAACACCCCATTTCATTGCCAGCCTATGAGTCTCTTGATCCCTTTCTCTTGACAAGAACTTAATTAACTTCATTTGTTCCTTTTAAAAACAACCACTAATTTTGAATTTACCTTTAGTGTCTTTCCATTACACAGAACTTAGAAAATAAAACAGAAAAATTAAAAGTCTTAAGCAGAGGTAACTCTTACCATCTTACATATATCGCCTTGGTATTTGCACAAGTTTTTAAGAAATTTTATAGCTGTACCATAAAATGAATGAGTAGTATAGTACCTCTTCACGCACTCTGAGCAGAAACATGAAAGACAGATTGACTTGATGATAAGCTTGAAACAGAGGATTAGAATTTACTTAATAGCCTCTGTCCCTCTTGGAAAACATTGAAATTTATAACACTGTAACATGTGTTATCCCAAAACTGGGGGTGAGAGTGTTGATGTCATAATAGAGATCATATGTACTCAGTTATGCAGGCCATGCCTTGGTAGTGGCTGACAGACAACGCTGATGTCTCAATTAATATCACTTGTAAAAGAATAGAGAAATGGCTTTTAAATGAAAAAATAAGGCTTTTTGAATTTTTATGCTGTTAAATATTTCAAGAAATAGAAAGGTAATTATTGAAAGCACAGTTTCTTTGAATTTTGTGTGTGTGTTTGAGAATCTTTTCAGCCCTTGATGATTTTACAGATGCCAATAGGTGGCAAGCCAAGGTTAGGCTACTTTTATCAAAAGATATGGGGAAAGGGGGAGCAATTCATTTCCTACCTAGTCAATTCATTTTCTTTCTTATCAGACAAGCTAAGGACATTCATTCAATAATAAAAGATCTTAATGATTAATTTCTAAGAATAACTGTTTTATAATTCAGATGGCTGTGCTCTACCCTGACTTTAAAAATGTCAACCTACTGGGATTTAGTAATTGTGTTTCTGCTATCTATGTATGTTGTGATAATAGCAGAACACCAGGACTTTACCTGCTCAGGTTGACGAGATCTTTGGTTTATGCACACTGAAAGCGAAAGGATCTGTTCCTGCCTTCCTGCGGGCATTGCAGGTTGCTAGCGCAAAGGCTTTGTGGAGCTCTTCTAGTGCAGCATCAGGAATTTCTGCTGTGGCTCTACAGAAAATTCCCTAAGCTGTGAAAAGGAAACTAAAATAATCAGTTTATTAGCTTTTAGACTTACACATATCACAAGCCTTGAAAATTCAATACCCTTCCTTACATTGCAAATGGAATGTCAAAACTAAAATATAATAGAAATATGTATACCAACGGAAACACCAGGTTCTACACCTTTAACATTTATTCCCAAGAAGGTTTTAGCACAGAGCAACTCCACATGTTCTCATTCAGTTGCCATTTTCTATGTGATATTAAAGAGTGGACAAGTCACTTTCATAAGAACACAGCTATAATTTGAACAGACATCCTTATAGCCAAGTGCATTAAAATTTAGAAGACATTCCCAGGAGAAATGCTCAATAAGAGTAATATATATGTATATTTCTATGTATACATATATGTATAAAGAAAAATGGGTAGGTCAGCAAATGTAGGGAAATATATTCATAATAATTAAATGTTTTCTTCTTACACTAATCCTTTCTTTTCTTTCATCACTAAGGTAATAGCTTTAAAAAGCTGATTCAAAAAGAAGTAAACGAACCCAGTTCTCTCAGTGGTAGGACTACTTCACCATATCTTGGTTAGAACCAGTAAATAATTCTCAGCAGCACGGAGAAAATCCAGTTCAGTTTTCTGCATTCTAAATCAATCTCAGGTTTAGGAGAAGGTCCGGGCTTAAAAGTTATTACAACTCTACTGTTTTCTCTGATAAATTACATGAATAACATTTGAGACAATGCATTGTTAAATATTTATGTCTAGTACTATAGAACCAAGGAAAGCACAAGAAACCCTAGAAGAATAAATATATTTACCTAAATAAATTACTAAGACAAATATACTCCTATGTGCTCTGTACCAATAAACAGTAGGTATTCACTAAATTGTGGAATATAAATGGTTCATTTCCTCTAAATGTACACTGAAAGATCTATAACATGCTACACATTTCCTGTGCTTTGCATATATATTTCAATATTCATCATGAAAAGCCTTGCTTATGTGTCAATATACATTACTTTGCATATATTAAGAAAGGCTTTTTTAAAAATTTTAACATTACGGATGTTTTTTACTATGAGGGAAAGCTTAGGTCTTATTTCATGATTAACCCTTTCACAGCTCATCCTTTTTTCCCTACATGACATTTGCACAAAATGAATTGCTTGCTTAGACACAGCTAACTAAATAAAAGCAGGCCAGGGCTGATAGTATGAAAAATGGATTTTCATTACTGTTTCATTGATTCTTGTAAATAAGGGCCTGAGGCCTGCTCCGAAAAGGCTGCAAACAGTAATAATTTAATCTGAGGTGACACAGACCAAAATGTATGTGGACAAAAATCATCCTTGAATATTAAACAACAGCCTCAAGACAGAGCAAAGTGTTGCAGGCGAATTTAAATGTATGCAGATCGGTGGGTAACATATTTAAAAACAGAAATTAAAGATTCCTGTCATAAATCACATTTGCTGCCATGGATATGCCTTGTTATGCTGGCGTTTAAGGAAACCTGAAAGGTTAAGGCAGTGGGTGCATTAAATCGTACAAGGATAATTAATACTTTTCTTGTGGCTATTTATAAGAAATGGAAAATGTAGTCAGATCAGCTGTGGCACTGGAGTAATTTGAGGGGGAAGCAATGAAAGCATGAGTCAATAGTTTTAACTGGACAAATCTCAAATGCTTAATGATGCTGTGTCCCAATTTGGAAGCCATTTGAAGTTTTACGTGTGTGTGTGGTTTTTTTTTTTTAATTAGATAAAATATAATTTTTCCTCCTGTATTCCTCAGATTGCTCCAGAAAAAGGAAAGAATGTTTTCACACAGATGTTTTTCTTAGTAATTATATCTCAGTCACCTGAGTGTTAGATGCTATATAAAATAAGCAGTATTCCTGGCACAAAGCATTATGAATTCTGCCCTCCATAATATATTTAAAAAGTAAAAACATTTCTTTTTTAATGACTAATTTATTTGCCACATTGGAAATTTGATTAGTAGCATCAGAGGACAATCCTATCCACAGTGGAAAAAATATCTACCTTTGTTGCCCAAGTCTTAGGTTTATGATCACTCAACTAGTTAGAAAATTCTCCCATTCATATCTTGTGTTTTCTATCTGTATACTAAAACTAGTGCTTTTTATTAGCATCATGCATTATGAAAGTCCTCCATAAGGCAGCAGGCATATGCCACCGAATCCTCAGGACCTGAAAGGCTCATTTGTCTTTCACTGCTGCCTGCATACTATTCTTTGAGCTGAAAGAATGGTTACCATTTAGAAGGGAAGCTATCTTATTATGACTAAAATAGTCTCGATACAACAAATGCATCATTAGTGCAAAATACAATCCCTTTATGTCCACTAATTAGTTTCAAAATGATAGCTTGACTTCTGTACATCAGTAGAAACCTCTATGATTTTATTACAAAGTTGCTATGAAGTAAATTAAATTGTTTCCTTAAAAACAACAGAAATTGCACAGAGAAAACTTGTAGTTTCAAGAACTATTCATATTTTTATGATTAAATTGTAACTAGGAATCTTCATTGGAAAGCCCAAATAATCATTAAATGCAATGAAAATTTCAACATATTTGATGTAAACAAGCAACAAATTCATGGCTAACATCATGTTGGGCTGCACCACGGAATATTCTATATTGGCCTTAGAGAGTATTTGGCTTGCACAGCAATAGTTCTTTAAGTGAGATGAGTCAGAAAACCTTGTTCACTCACCATTGATAGCTAACACTGAAGTGAGGTGATAAAAACATTTTCACATTAACACTTCTGCCTAGCAGTGAGGTCATTGGGTACAGCATAGCTATGCATCCTATCTTGGATTAAACAGACTCATACAGATCTGTAAGGTTCTCAGCACTAACTTCACATCCAAATGTTCCACGATGCTTCTGAATGAGTGAAAATTACTCTACTGAAAGCCATGGGTTTGTTTTAAAAATTGAAAATGCTTGTTTAAAAAAAATCAATCACAAGTGAAAACTGGAAAGAACAAAACTGAAGAGAAAACAAGCCTCAGGCTGGATGAAAGAAATCTTTCTTCATAACATCTGCAGGTCTGTAATTGCTCAACCCTTTGCAGTGACTCAGTGTCCTGAGACGTTGCCTCATAGGTAGAAGATGAACATCAGTACATCTGGCTTGAAAATAATTTGTGAGTAATGCTTCCGTTGGCCAATGGTCTTTTCAATTTGACCAAATAAAAATGTATGCCTTTACAACCCAAAATTTCTGACATATTTTTATTCCCATCTTAGCCTGTGAAGTTCAGAACATATGACATCCTAAAACTGAAAGGATGAATGAGAGCAAGGCCATGGAGAGAATGGGGTACTTCCTTCATAGTTTAACTCAGGCACCCTAAACATTCCATCTGCTAAAACCCAACCGGTTCTGTTCTAGGGGCACTTTGATAAAGAGTATAAGAGAAGGAATTAATGTGTATTTTAACATAACTATCTGTATTTTTGTAGACTGGTCCTTCACTCATTTTAATCTTTGTTAATAATTAATGTCCTGATCATCAATTTTGTGAACAATTTTAAAATTCTCTGGCAGATTGTTTTAAATTTCTGCGCAAGGCTATTTTCAGTTTTCAGAGTTCCTTTTAGCTATTGGTATTAAACATACATAACACATTTCCCTGGAAGCAGATATAACCCAGCTGTTAAGGATAAGATAGGAAAAACAGACTAAACATGAATTGCAAGTGTGAATTTTTCTTGAAGAGAAGCCTTTGTAAGCTATGTTGCAAGGCACTGGATCTAGGGAATAACATTTTAAACATCACTATCACTATTGCAAGAGAGTCAAATCTTTTGCAAGAGGTGACATTTTTTTTTCTATGTGACAGTAGAATAGTGTCTAGACTGCTATCAGGAGTGGCTTAACAAGAATAGTGAAGCAACCTCACTGTGCAAGTACTGGCAAGTCTAGAAATAGGGTTTGTTTATAGGACAAAATGTAAATATGTCCTAAAATCCACAGTATGAAGGTATAAGGCAAGTGTTACCACTAGAATATGCCACAGTGGTCTCAGTAGGAGTGAAAAATATACATGTAAAGAGGCAGCTAAAGAAGTAAATGTAAAAGAATAGGTTTACAGATATTAATCTCTTAAGACCCATCACAGCTCCTGTGGGTGTGTTATTTCTTGCCAAAGAAATACGTCTACTGTGTATGAGTATTAAACCCTGGAAAATATCATGAGTGAATGTAGCACATGAACCTGCAGGCATTAATGGCCGCTGCCCTGATATATTACTGCAAGATAAAATGACTCCAAAGTACCTCTAATGTCCTATCATGGCAAGCTTAGTGAACACCAATGCATTTACATCATCAAAGAGATAAATGAATTGGCTTTAAATGTATCATCAATTGTGAACTCCATAATTTGTAATAACCGACACAGCTTTTGATGTCATGTTAAATAAATATATGGAAGACAATGAGGCTTCCAGGTTTCCACATACCTTTCAGCAGGAGGAAAGAAACGGCATAATTTCAGAGTTGTTAATGTGATTTTGCTTATACTCAGAAAAGATTTTTAGGAAAAATGACTTAGCTGATAATGGCTCTTGGAATGTTAGCTTAATTACCTGAGTTTGAGCCCCAGACTTGCTAATTATAGCATTATTTTAATATTTAGTGTGATAATTTTCTATAATTCCTGCATTTTTTAATTATATGAAAAATATTATGGTAAAGCCATAAGTGAAATTTATTATAAATATTTACTAATTAATAAAATTTAATAATTACTTATTAAACACAATGGCAATGTTTTAAAGAAAATGACCCCTTTGATGCAAGAAAGGCCCCTTTCTGTCTGACTTTACAACACTTCCATTGATTTTTTTCTTTTCGGGATGTAAGATGTTTGTATGGGTGCCGTTAATTGTGCCATTTCTCTGTAGGACTGTGAAAGGCACAGAAGATTTTTCTACGATTTGAATTACCACTGAAGGAAGATTTGGAACCAAGTCTTTTCTGTATTCAGATGTTCTCTAAAGTTTCCGTCTGATTCCTTTTCCTCTAAATGACTGTGTGAGCTAAGGATTAAACATAAACATCACATTAACTGCATTTCCTGAACTGAAATCTGCTCCAGGTCAGATCAGGGCAAGGCTGACTAGGAACAGCCTTCTTCTTCTTTCCTTTCCCATTTAGGATGAGTAATGGAGGGTGCTTGTAGGTTGACTCTTAACATTAGTGTCCTATCTCCAATTTGAAATCTACCAGATGCTTCAACCTGAAGCCTTCAAACTCTTTAAGTGAACCTCATCAGGTGTCAAATGTCACCAACATCTCAGGATCCACCCCCCTATGCCTCACCCCCCCAAAAAACCTGGATGACATATGCTACATTTTTTCTATATGCACAGATAACTTCCCCATCCATAGGCAATCTCCTGTGTAGGTAGCTAACACATTCACTTTTCTCATTCATTTCTGCCGCAGACTAAAGTCAGATTACTGTGATCTCTTGTCTAGACACATCCAACAGCTTTTTCAGACTTCTCCCAGTAATATGTCTAAAGACATTTACAGCAACTTGCAATTTATAGCCATCATTCTTTCTTTTTAAAATATCTTACTTATTCATTGAAAAGTTTATACAGGCAAAAAATGTGTTTTGTTCATATTAGTACCATATTTCTTTTCTACTCAGTCTGGAAGTCATGCACTCTACATTCCCCCTCAGATTTTATCTCCTTAAAATGTGTTTTTAGAACCCACAGAGTTCAATTAGTATTGATCATATACAAAAGTAGGTAGGACCTTCCACTGGAGTATGGTTTAACTACCAGGGAACTCTCCCTTAAAGAAAATAAAATCTCTTTATCTTAGTGAACAGTTCTTTTTTTCCTTTTTTTAAATAGATATTTTCTTTATTTACATGTCATACTACCTGTTTCCCCTCTGAAAAAAATAAAAAAATAAAATAAAAATTAAAAACAAAAACAAAAACAAACCTCTGTTCCCTCTCCCCTCCCCCTGCTTGCCACCCCACCCTCTCCTGCTTACTGGCCCTGACATTTCCCTACACTGGGGCTAGAATCTTCACAGGGCCAAGGGCTTCTCATTCCATTTATGACCAACTTGTTCATCCTCTACTACACATATGCTGCTGAAGCCATTGTGTACTCTTTTGTTGGTGGTTTAGTCCCTGGGAACTCTGAGGGTACTAGTTAGTTCATATTGTTGTTCGTTCTAAAGGGCTGCAAACTGTTCAGCTCCTTGAGTCCTGTCTCCAGCTCTTTCATTGGGGACCCTGTGCTTAGTCCAATGGATTCCCAGGTGGAGCAATCTCTGGACTGTCCTTCCTTCAATCTCTGCTCCATAGTTAATCTCTACAACTCCTTCCATTGGTGTTTTGTTCCCCCTTTTAAGAAGCAATGAAGTATCCACATTTTGGTTTTCCTTCTTGAGTTTCTTGTAATTTGTGGACTGTACTTTGTGTTTTCCAATCTTCTGAGCTAATATTCACTTAAAAGAGTACATACCATGTGTTCTTTTGTGATTGAGTTACTTCACTCAGAATGATATTCTCCAGATCCATCCATTTCCCTAAGAATTTCATAAATGCATTGTTTTTAATAGCTGAGTAGTACTCCATTGTGTAGATGTACCACATTTTCTGTATCTATTCCTCTGTTGAGGGACATCTGGGTTGTTTCCAGTTTCTGGCTATTATAAATAAGGCTGCTATGAACATAGTGGAGGATGTGTCCTTATTACATGTTAGAGCATCTTCTGGGTATATGCCCAGGAGTGATATAGCTGGGTCTTCTGGTAGTACTATGTCCAATTTCCAGAGGAACTCCCAAACTGATTTCCAGAGTGGTTGTACCAGTTTGCCATCCCACCAGCAATGAAGGAATGTTCCTCGTTCTCCACAACCTCACCAGCATCTGCTGTCACCTGAGTTTTTGATCCTAGCCATTCTGACTGGTATGAGGTGGAACCTCATTTTTGTTTTGATTTGCATTTCCCTCATGACTAAGGATGTTGAACACTTCTTTAGTTGGTTCTTAGCCATTCGGTATTCTTCAGTTGAGAATTCTTTGTTTAGCTCTGTGCCCCATTTTTAATAGGTTATTTGGTTCTCTGGAGTCTAACTTCTTGAGTTCTTTGTATACATTGGATATTAGCCCTCTATCAGATATAGGATTGGTAAAGATCTTTTCCCAATTTGTTAGTTGCTGTTTCGTCCTATTGACAGTATCTTTTGCCTTACAAAAGCTTTGCAACTTTATGAGGTCCCATTTTTGAATGCTTGATCTTAGAGCATAAGCGATTAATGTTCTGTTCAGGAAATTTTCCCATATGCCTATGTGCTCAAGGCTTTTCCCCACTTTCTTTTCTATTAGTTTCAGTGTATCTGGTTTTATGTGGAGGTTCTTGATCCACTTGGACTTGAGCTTTGTACAAGGAGATAGGAATGGATCAATTTGTATTCTTCTACATGCTAACCATCAGTTGAGCCAGCCATTTGTTGAAAATTCTGTCTTTTTTCACTGGATAGTTTTAGCTCCTTTGTCAAAGTTCAAGTGGCCATAGGTGTGTGGGTTCATTTCTGGGTCTTCAATTCTGTTCCATTGATCTACCTGCTTGTCACTGGACCAATACTATGCAGTTTTTAATCACAATTGCTCTGTAGTACACCTTAAGGTCTGGGGTGGTTATTCCACCATTGGTTCCTTTATTGTTGAGAGTGTTTTGGCTATCCTGGATTTTTTGTTATTCCAGATGAATTTGCAAATTGCTCTTTGTAAGTCTGTGAAGAGCTGAACTGGAATTTTGATGGGGATTGCATTCCCAAAGCAATCCCACTAAAATCAGGGACTAGACAAGGCTGCTCACTCTCTCCCTACCTATTCAATATTGTACTTGAAGTCCTAGCCATAGCAATTAGACAACAAAAGGAGATCAAATGGATATGAATTGGAAAGGAAGAAGTCAAATTATCACTATGCTTATCATATGATTGTATACTTAAGTGACCCCAAAAATGCCACCAGAGAGCTCCTAAACCAGATAAACACCTTCAGCAAAGTAGCTGGATATAAAATTAGCTCAAGCAAGTCAGTAGCCTTCCTCTACACAAAGAATGAACAGGCTGAGAAAGAAATTAGGGAAACAACACCCTTCACAATAATCATAAATAATATAAAATAACTTGGTGTGACTCTAACCAAGCAAGTGAAAGATCTGTATGACAAGAACTTCAAGTCTCTGAAGAAGGAAATCGAAGATTTCAGAAGATGAAAAGATTTCCCATGCTTGTGGATTGGCAGGAATAGTGTAGTAAAAATGGCCATCTTACCAAAAGCAATCTACAGATTCAATGCAATCCCAATCAAAATTCCAACTCAATTCTTCACAGACTTAGAATGAACAGTTCTTAGTAACTCCTCAACTAGAGATAGTGGCTGAAGTTCCCCCTACATCCGTCAGAATGTTGACTGTCTTGATGTTGGGCATCTTATGTATGTAATTACTACTGCTGTTTGTGAGTACAAGGGTTCTGGCATATGCAGAAGGCATTGTTTAGCTCAAGAACTCTAAGACTGTTTCTTAGAATCTCTCCTTTTTCTCTTCCTAGATCTCCCTTGAACCTTTGGCAAGAGATATATAGTATAGCCATCCTATTTATGGTAGAGTAATCAACAGACATTTATTTTCTGCACTTTAATCAGTTATGAGCCTGTTTATTTACTGTTGCCTACTGAACAAACACTTATCTTAAGGTGATGAAAGAGAACTGCACAAATCTGTATGGTTATATATATACATATATATATATGTGTGTGTGTATATATATATATGTATATATATATATATATATATATATATATACATACCCTTGCAAGCTATATGTACACATATATGTATATATGTGTGTGTATATATACATGTATATGTGTATATACACACACATATGTATGTAGCCTATGTGTATATATATTAATGTATATAAATATGTATGTATCTATGTTATATATATACATATCTATACATGTATTATATATTTATATCCTTGTATGTTATATGTACACATATATGTATAAATATATATATGTCAACAATATCCATTAATATTGCAAACTAATATTAGTAGGTACATACCTAGGGCTTATAAGTTTTCCATCCACAGTTTCTTAACTGGATTTAAAATGGTAGATATGAGTTTTCTTCTAAGGTATGGGCCTTAAATCCAACCAGATATTTATCAGTTATACCGTATAGAATTTATGACACCATCACATCCATGAGCATATCTTTCTAAGCTTGTCATTACTTTAGCCTACAAGGTTCATATTTGAATAAGATTGGTAATGATATTTATCTTTTTGCAGCCCAAATGGCATGTTTGATACTATGAAAGTAAGGTAGCGTTGCAGAAGGTTCCAGAAATGGGTGTCAATGCTTCTGAATGCCTAAAACAAAACATAGGTGATGTTATTACCAACCTATCAGTACATGCCAGATAAGTATGCATTGTAGTTATATTGATAACTCAGAATTCAAGTAAACATCATCTATCATTTTAAGGGCATTCTGCTAAATTCAAGAAGAGAATTTGCTAAGCTTAAGACCAATAATTAATACCTGCAAGTCATAACTTAAGTGACAATTCAATCAGCAAATTTTATCAATGAATTAGTATTTAAATAATACTAAATAGTTCTAATGTGTGATAGATTTAGTCTCAGGAGAACCACAAAGGCAAAGAGATTGAAATAAAAAAGAAAAGAGAAAAGAGAAAAGAGAAAGATATAGGAAGAAAGAAATGAAAGATGGAACTAAGAAATAGAAGCAAAAGAAAAGAAAGCAGCTGAACAGTGGTGGCGCACACCTTCAATCCCAGCATTTGGAAGGCAGAGGCAGGCCGATTTCTGGTTCAAGGCCATCCTGGTCTACAGAGTGAGTTCCAGGACAGCCAAGGTTATACAGAGAAAACCCTGTCCTGAAAAAAAAAGAAGAAAAGATACATGCTTATGATCAAAGAAATTATTTAAAATTGATATTCTTTCAAATTAATAAAAATATCCCAGGAAGATATGACAATTAGAATAAATAGACAATTAAATCTATGCCCTTTGTATTGATCTGTACCATTGCAGAAGTACATATCACTTAATTTGCAAAGAAAAGTCTACAAATTGGTCTCATAAAGTATAATTTTCTCATTGAGGAGCATATATTTATGATACAGTGGGTAGCATGTTGCCTAGTCTGTAGTCTGATGTATACTAAAATGACATCTTTAAAGAACCAGTTCAGTGGATTAAACACCAAAGGTAATTCTTCAGCATGGTTGGCAACTAATGATTGCTGTTGATGGCAGTGTTAGCTGAGGCTTTGTAGAATGGCATTATCAGAATAAAGGTTTCTTAAACAGAGCCTAGCTTTCTGCAAACCAAACATATAAGGCTATAAAACACTGTATCGTATCTTATGAACCACAGTTATAAATCACATAGAATGATATTGTTTGTTTTCTAATCACAAGAATTCATGAAAAACACCCTCTACTGAAGAGAAACATATGTAGAGCTTGCTCGTATGGTTTTTAATGAGTGAAAAGTCAGATGAGTAGTTGACCTATTTTAAGAGCCCCACTGACTTTAATTCTAACATGAAATTTAGGGATATTGTTTCTGATATTTTGAAGAAATCCTGTAGATCTCTAGATAGTTCAGGATAGATGTTATGATAATAATGAGTCATGACAATTTACTCTAATTTTCATAGCCATTCTTTTCATCAAAGTTTATGAAAAATGTCATTCATCTTGTATAAAAGAGAGTTAAATGGGATGCACTGAATAGAAGAAAGTTGATTAAGTTGTTTTTTTCCTCTAATAATGAGTTCTATTCTTTGTAAAATAAACTTGAACTGTATCACTAAATACAAGTTCTTAAAATGGATTCAATCACTCTTTGCACAATTATTTTATATCTACTACTTCTTCACAGTTTTTGTCAATCTCTCGTCCTTTTGAGTTTGGTGAAATTTAAGCTTTTACTCCCTATCTGTTATTAACAAGTTGAAAATGTATATTTTCCCAGAGAACCATTATACAAAACATTTTTGAGATATGGGGG
Source organism: Mastomys coucha (assembly GCF_008632895.1). Taxonomy (NCBI): domain Eukaryota; kingdom Metazoa; phylum Chordata; class Mammalia; order Rodentia; family Muridae; genus Mastomys; species Mastomys coucha. Next base: position 33,738,071 of record NW_022196897.1, on the reverse strand, counting down.
TTATTTGTAATGGGTACAATAATTACAGCATGGTGTAAGATTCAGAGATAATATGCTGTATACTGAACTACCATTTCATTATCTATATCTAACAATGAGCTATTTTGAGGCAGTGGTAAATGGTAGAAAATATAAAAAATCATAGTCCTTCATAAATCATAAGAATGGCTTCCCCCTCAAAATATATGTTCTATTAAAGAAAATCATTTGAAAGAGTTATGTAAAACATAGAAGTTATTCACTTTGTTCATTAATTTAAAAATATGCATATGAATATACCTATGAATGCAAGCATGAATGTTGGTATTAAAGTAGCTAAACTTCCTGGAAGTTAAATGAGAATTCTATTAGGTAAAGTTACTAAATTTGTATACTATAACAATATATAGGAATATTTTGTTAATTCTTTAACTCAAACTTTTTAACATTAAAACCTACTAAAATAATTTGAAAGATATAATGTTTACTTAGACTTACAAGTAACTCTAACACAATTGAGTAAATATGAAAAGTTCGAAGTGTCAAAAATCATACAGATTTCTCTTATGAAAATTAGAATATTCTCATCAGAAATATTCTCATATGAGAACTAGAATATTCTGGATAATATTATAAATAGAACTGCTATTGCATTGAGTGCATATCATTTAACAGGAACTGCTAGCAGAAGATATTAGTCCATACAATTAAATATGTACTGGGTTATGTGCTATAAAATAAAGAGTTAAGAAACAAGTACAAAGGAGTAAAGAGAAATGATGAGATATTTAATCAGTCAGAAAGTATGAGCAGTATCTTTCTTAGAAAAGCTTCTTTGGCAGTTATCAACATAAGCAATATAGATGATATCATTGAAAATAATTATGGAGAAAGATGTGTATCCTGATAAAAATACTCGATCATTCTTCTTAGGCTTGCTAATTTCAGATATCCAGCTACTGATGTTCTATGCTCGCTTCAGTCAGTCAACTTCTTTATTTTTACAGGAGTGTCTTCCTTATTTGAGTATAAAAGTGTGTGGCTTAATACTGGTATGGCCAGACGGAAGCATGCTCACATGATATCTGCTTTTGTTAGTTGAGAAGGTTCCCTTTTAACGAACTTTTCTGTGAACACATAAATATGTCAGCCATTTATTTTGTCTTGGCAGATGTTGCTCCAGTAAATAAATTAATTAGATATGTGCAGTTTACCCTTCCTTTATTATTTCATTTAATTGGAGAATAAGTATGATATAAGAGATATACTGATCTCAAAGTGATAGGGCTGGAATTTTGACAAATATGACTAGGCTCAATTATTCTCATATTATGAAAAAAATTATTTGAGGAGCTATCTGATGTTTTTGTTTTTCTAGAAGAGACTAGAATTTACATCATTGAACTAAGTAAAGAGAATCTGATAGCACTGGCATGGACAGAAATCATCTGATCCCCTGAGAGCCCAAACAAGAACAAAATAGAAAGGAGGGTGAAGGCACAGTCTCTCCCTGTGTTGGATCAGCCTTGCAGACTGGAGCTCCTGAACTGGTGGCCTTGAAAATCTGGATTTATACTAACACTTTCCCCTTCCCCTTCCCTTATTCTCTGACTTTTGAACAGGAATCAAGAACTCAAGAACTGAACCATCTGCTCATAGAGCTTTCAAGCCTGCAGACATGGACTAAATTGCATCAGTGGTTTCCTGGTTCTCCAGCTAGCAGATGGCACATGGTGAGGCTTCCAGGTCTCCACAATCAAGGGACCTTTTCCATTCTCTCTCTTTCCCCCCAAAAAGTCAAATAAATTCATCAACATCTTTCTGTTTTACTTTTATCATATATTTTCTCATATAGAGATAACAAATATTTCTGGTAGAATAAAGAGATATATATGAATGTTACTTATTAATTCTGAAACTAATTTACAGTTAGTTGTGAAATATTAAATGTGAAAAGTCATTGCAATGACAAAGGTATCGATAAATCAGGATCATAAAAATAAAAGTACAACTTAGAAATCTACATTGTTTTTCAGAACTAAAATTTTAAGAACAAGGCAGAGAAAATTCTTTGCCTAAGGACACAAGACTAAAAGCATAATGAAAGTTTTTGTTAATTTTAATAATCTGTTTTTTGACACTGATTCCTATTTCTCTCTTTCTCTCTCTTTCTTCTTCCTTCTTTCCTCCCTTCCTTCCTTCCTTCATTACTTTCTTCCTTCCTCCTTCCCTTCCTTCCTTCCTTCCTTTCTTCCTTTTATTCATTCGCCAGTATTTTTCCTCTTTGAGAAAGCATCTTAATGAATTCAAGGCTGCCATTGACCTCATTATGAATGATTTTAAGCCCTAACTTTCCTATCTGTACTTTCTATGAGCTGAAATAAACAAGTATATACCATGACACTTGGTTTATATGATTAAAAGGTCTCATGCATGCTAGGCCAGCACTCTACAGACTATGCCATTTCAGTAAATTAACAGCCAACCTTGCCTTTCCAATATCTTTGAGAATTCCATACACTAGTACCCTATTTACATCACTTATTTCCATCCCACTTTCCTTTCCAATTATTTCAGTGTTCCCTAAGTTCCTTTAAAATCCATAGCCACATATGTAAACCATATTCATTAAGACTGTCAAAACCAAAAACAAAGCACAATAACAAAACACCAACACTATCATAAACAGGAACAAAAAAATTTACAAAAACTACAGAGAATGAAAGACAAAGGAGCCAGTGTGTGCAGGTATGAGTTCAATTCTATTGAGTCCAATTAGACAGCTATTGTTTACTTCCAGATAAAATCCCACGCTTGTACCACCAGGGACCTTTACACTGGAAGTCTACTTAATGTTGCTCATACATTCAGTTATGACCATTTGGGATTGGATAACCTCTCAAAGTGTTGTCCTTGGCAACACTGATCTCTCAGCAGTCCTTGATTGTCAGTAGTTCTTCGTCTAGAGGTGGGAACTTGTGAATATTCCCCCAACCACAATAACATGTCAACTGGTATTCTTATTCAGTTCTTGTTTAGTCAACCATATTTTTGAGAAGTAATGAGTGCAACTTCCCTATTCTAGCTCAATTTCTCCAAGTCCTGTGACTGAAGTATGTGGTGTCTTCAAAAATAGGGTTTTAACTATACATTCTAAAAGCAAGTATAGAAATAGAAGCGAATACATATTCTTCATGAATGGTTACAGTGAGAGAGAAAGGTACAGAGATGCAATTGAAGTGCCCTAAGTGATAAATAGATTCACCACAGGGAAGTTGGGTCCTGGCTTGAGATCTTGCTTGCTTGAAATGTCTCTAAAGGGATCTCAAGTATTGCCTTAAAAGAGCCTTTCTCTTGAGTTTGAATACCTGTCAACTTCTTAATACCCCCATATATTTTATATTTTCTTGTCTCTTCTATTTTTAGAGTAATTTTGTTTTCTTATAACTTTAATTTGAAGCCTCTAGAAATGTATTAAAAATCAAAATATATCAATCATCATAAATTTATTTCAGTACAGAGTGTCTGGTAAATGAAAGAATATCAAAATTGTTTTCAGTAACAGGAAAAATTCTGTTATTTTTTTCTCTTCTCATTCTTGGCTCTAATGATTCCAATATTTGATAATAAAAATCTGTATTTTTGACCCAGCTGGTTCCATAATTGCTTGGAATATTTAGCTCCTTTTATGCTGCTTAATCATTATTATGTGGTGTACTTTTCCTGGGTGTTATCAGAAGGTTTTCATTATTAAAATTAAAAGTCTTAATAGAATAGACTTAACTAATTGTCTTCTCACATTTCTTGGTCTTAGTCTCAAGTAAGGATTCTTTTCCCAGCCAAGTAAACTTGTTCCTCAAAGGTAATTTTTGCTCTTACTGCTCCTTATATTTGTTCACATTTTGGGCTCAGCCCTTTTATTTCTCCCTCCTGCATTTGTTCTGTCTCCTTTCCCCTCTTATTTTTATCATTTACCTTTGATTGAAATATGAAAATTTCTGGAGTTTAGCTTTCATAAAACAAAGTTTTACTGTGGATTAAAAATGAGTTCCTTGTGTGTGAACCACCTTAGAATTCTACATTTCTTTCTCTTATGCAGGACTTAGAGATCTCAGATTGTTTCTGTTTTCATACCCTCTTCACCTGTGGTGAAGTGATAAACAACAAGACCACAGGTCATAAAAATTCAGATGTTTTCTTGGTATTGTTATAATGTTGTTGTATTGTTTTCTTCTCCACAATAGGTGGATTTCAACATGGGAAAAATTGCTTTATGCAACCAGGAATGCATATGTTTATTTACCATAATGTATGATTTCATAGAGTTTCTTTGCCTCTCCACTGTCCAGTAAGAAGGAAACATTGATCAACATGCTAGATAAAAAAGAATTTTGGAGATGTTAACAGAGGATGCATCCAGCCTTTTCCTTCTGAGTAATGATCAGAACTTCCCACATTATTTGTACTGGGATCCTGGAAAGTTCCTTCTAAGGTGGGTCAAAAATTTGACTCCATTTCTCATTAACAAAGATGGGAAAAGTAAGAGAGTGGCCACTGTTAACAAACATGTGTTGAGAGTTTGTCACTAGATAGGTACCCAGCTAGTGAGCACCCTATACTTTGATCTTACCACAAACTCTCAAGGTTTATAACTGAAATCTCTTTCCACTCTTGGAATATGAGAAACATGAGGTTAGGGATATTAAATCTTTTCCCCGAAGACCATGTGGCTTTAGAGTGCAGAGTTTGGACTGAACCATGTGCTTAGTAAATAAACCATTTCTCCTTGCTTACTATTCAATTAAAACCTTTTGAAGTTTAATCAGATTATCCTTCCTGTTTTTTTCACAAATAAAATCACTTCTTCTGCTTTAATGTCTTGTTAGCTATTCGCATGGCTCACTGAGAAGAGTTAAAACAGAGAAATAAATTTCAAAACCTACCTTTCCCAGAATAAAATGTTCTGAGTTAAAAAAAAAACAATTAAAATGCCACCTTTCCTTACTTTCAAGTAACTTGTTTCTATTGTTTCGATTTTAACAATAAAGGGAAATTGAATTTTTTATTCATGCTTGTATTTCTCAAACTGCTTTACCAAATTAACTTCAAAAACTCAACCCCCCCAAAAGAAATCATTTTGGAAGGAGTTTGAAAACTGACCCTGCAAATTATTGACTTCTTTTTTAATATTACTTTTATTATTAAAGTTTTATAAATCTCTATTACCTAGCTCTATCTCTATTATCCACTTTACCACCATCTCCCATTAACCTATCCTAGTGCTCTCCACCTGACACCCTCCCAATTTTTGAACTCCATTTTAAAACTGTTATTATTAACCTCCTGAGTTTAATTAGCCTAGCCAATATGCATATCTATCTGTTACCATCCAATGGGGTATAAGTAACTTATTGTGACTATATCTATGTATATATGTATGTATGTATGTATGTATGTATATATGTATGTTTCTATTTATCTATCTATCTATTTATCCATCTATTATCTATCTATCTATCTATCTATCTATCTATCTATCTATCTATCTATCTATCTATCCATTGCTTTGCAAAAGAGAAAGACCTGCATCTGCCTGACTTGACACTAGGGAAGAATGTCAGAACCAATTTTTGAAAGACATTATTTTATTATATTAAAATGTGATCAATGAAATTTTAAATAAAAATTTATATTGGCTATGCAATATTCACATGCCAGTATAGAATTTTTCATTATATTCATATTTATATTTCTAAAAATATTGATTTAAAAATGTGTGCTGCATTCCAACTTAACTATTTTTAATCTGTGAATTTGTTTCTTCAAGCAATTCATCCCATATGGGTGTATTGTTTCATGAGTACTTCCCATGGTGATGGTGCACAGTAAATGTTCATGTACATATAAAATACATGCCCTAGGTCAAATGTCCAGGGCACTTCATTGTCTTAACTAAGAATCTTACCTGCTAACATACATATAATTGCTTTCCAACCTTTTATTTGACTGTTTCATATCTCATTTTAAAAGTTTCTTTAATTTTATACTTCTTTACCTTACAATGGCATGTCTATTTTATTGAAATAGCATAGTTTTATTTTTCTCTGTGCTTCATGTTAGTTATTTAGAGTAAGATTTTTGATTTGGACTAATGAAGGTTATTTCCCATGAAATAAGAAATGTGTTTTTTTTTTTTTAACATATTAGACTTTGCTTTGGGTTTAGGGGATGTTATCCTGTGTGAGTGTTTAACCAAGGATCAATGCATCTGTAAAATGACATTTCTGTTTTTGACATTTCAGTATAACGTTGCCCTAAATCATCCCTTCTTTTTTTTTATCGAAAAATAACTTTTTTAACCAATATAACCTAATCATTGTTTTGTCTCATCAGTCTTCTACTGGATACTCCTAGCTTCCCTAACTGTCCAATTTCAATCCCCAACCTTCTCTCTCTCTCTCT
>NW_022196897.1:33685283-33731620 GCF_008632895.1 Mastomys coucha | reverse complement strand
CTCTCTCTCTCTCTCTCTCTCTCTCTCTCTCTCTCTGCTTCAGAAAAGCAAACAACAAAAGCATAAGAAACATATACCTATAAAAACACGAAATCAGAAACTACATAATATACAAGCAAAAGACCATAAGATTTAACAATGCCCAGAATAACATGAGACAAAGAGAAAACCTACAAAATTAGCATTGAGTTATTTTTGTGTTTCTCTTCTACTCCTGCTAGGCATAGGAACTATGCTTATAAATCTGGTTTACAGAATCAGTGATACATCATTGGAGAAAACTAGTGTTTTTCCTTTGCAAGTAGTTGTCAGTTGAAGAGAACATCTCGAGTGGAAATGGAAGCTCTTGTCCATTTTGTCCTTTCAGGCATGGGATCTTGTGTACTTGAGCCTGTTCAGGTCCTATGGATGCTGCATCAGAGTTTTTGAGTTTATATATGTGACAATCCTATTGTATGTGTAAGACACTGTTTCCTTGGTGTCATCCATCACCTTTGGTTCTTTCTCTCCCTCTTCTGCATACTTCCCTGAACCCTGGGAGAAGGTGCTTGATCAAAACCTCCCATTTTGGACTGCATGGTCCAAACTCTCTTACTTTCAATATATTGTCCATTTCTTAATCTCTGTCTTAGTTCCCATCTTTTGCGAAAAGAAGCTTCTGTGATTATAGCTAAAGAAGACACTGATCTATGGGTATAGCAGAATGCAATTCAGCGTCATTTTGTTTCTATGGTTCTATAAATCATCTTTGAATTCTTATACTAAAACCAACTATTAACCCATGCTTATCCTTGCTCTTATCTCTGTGGCTGTCTGCAACAATCTTAGAAGTTTCTAGATGTGTGACTCATTCTTACCTCCTGGTTTCTTCTCAGCACACCATCCCACACTTGACCATGCAGTTATAGTCATTTTTCCAAATAAAATATTATATTATAAATAATTGCAAATAAATAAAAATGTTACATAATTTGTGTAATAAGGTCTTACTCTTAATATGATGATATTTCTGCACTAGTTATTTAGGCCTGTTTTTAAAATTACTTTATTTACTTACATTTCAGTCATTGCACCCCCTCAGTGCACACCCCCACAGTTCCTCATCCCATTCCTCCTCCTCCTTGCCTCTAAGAGGGTACTCCCCTCCAACAGGCCTCCCCATTCTCTGGGGCCGCAAGTCTCTTGAAGATTAAGTGTACCTTCTCCCACTGAGGCCATACCAGGCCTATCTCTATCACAGGGGTGTCTGACCAGCCTATGTATGCTCCTGGTTGGTGGCTCAGTCTCTGGGAGGTCGCTGAGGTCTGGTTTAGTTGAGACTGCTGGTTTTCCTATGGGGTCACTTTTCCTTTAAGCTTCTTCAATTTTTCCCCTATTTCAACCATAGGGATCCCAGATTCAGTCTAATGGTTGGGTATGAGTTATCTGCTTCTGTCTTAGCTTGTGGTAGGGCCTTTCAGAGGACAGCCATGCCAGGCTCTCATCTGTAAGCACATCATAGCATAGTAGTTTCAGAACTTGGTGTCTTCCCATGAGATGGATCCCAGGTGGAGTTAGTCATTGAACAACCTTTTCTTCAGTTTCTTCATTTTTGTCCCTGCAGTTCCTCAGAAAATTGGAAATAGTTCTACCTGAAGACTGAGCCACACCACTCTTGGGCATATATCTGAAAGACACCTACCATACCACAAGGACACATCCTCTACCATATTCATAGTAGCCTTATTTATAATAGCCAGAAGCTGGAAACAGCCCAAATGTCCCTCAGACTAAGAGTGGATACAGAAAATGTGGTTCATTTACACAATGGAATACTTTAGCCAGCTATTAAAACCAAAGACATCATGAATTTTATAGGCAAATGGATGGAACTAGAAAATATCATCCTGAGTAAGGTAACCCAGGCCCAAAAGGACATGCATGGTAAGTACTCATGATAAGTGAGTATTAGCCAAAAAGTACAGAATACCTAAGATACAACTTACAGACTGTAAGCAGCATAACAAGTAGAAATGCCCAAGTGAGGAGGCTTCAGTCCCACTTAGAATGGGGAAGGAAATAATCGCTGGAATCAGAGGGAGGGAAGGATCTGGGTGGGAGAGAGAAGAGGAGGGAAAAAGGAGAACAGGATCGGATATAAGGGGAGAGGAAATGAGAGAAGCCCAGAGGGCCAAGAGAAAAAATGAAAATTAGCATCCTCAGGAGGGTGAGAGATGGTAATTTCTAGATGGGGGACCCTCTAGAAATTACCAGAGACCCAGAAGGTGAGACACTCCCAGGACTCATTGGGGGTGACCTTAGCCAAAATGCCCAACTTGGGGAAAGGGAACTCAAGGAGTCCACCTCCAATAGATGGAGTCTCAAGTGGAGGGACAGAGTTACTAACCCACAGTCAAAATTCCTGACCAAGACCTGTTCCTGTCTAAAAAGAACTGCAGGGATAAAAATGTATGCCCTTTTTTAAGCTACAAATTTATTCCTTATTACAAGCTGGAATGAGCAAATTCCATTTACTCTACTTTTAAAAAATGTTTTACTAGTTCTTTGTGAATTTCACATCATGCACCATAATCCTTCTCATCCTTCCTCCCCTTGTATGTGCCTTCCAACATTCCAACCTTCCCATCAACAGAGAAAAAAAATTAAATTGTGAAAGCTGTTGTATGTCACAGTGTGCCTTTCCTTTTTCTGTATTCCTTTGTTTGTTTGTTTCTTTCTTTCTTTCTCTCTTTCTTTCTTTCTTTTCCTCCTTCTTCCTCTCCTTCCTCTCCTCCTCTCCTCCTCCTCTTCCTCCTCCTTCTCCTCCTCCTCTCCCTCCTCCTCTTCCTCCTACTCCTTTTTCTTTTTCTTCTTTTGCAATGACTCCTTGGTCTGGTATAAGACAGGGTGGCTCATCAGCAACTTCTTCTGCAACCAGGGCCAACTTTACCCTGCTGCTTAGGTGAGGTGCAGGGCCTGCTCTTTCAAGTGTCCCTCCTGGAGGGACATGGATAGTTCTCCCACTCTTATGGCTCTGAGACAAGCTCTCCTGACTGCCATAGATCATGATAGAAGAAGGAGAAGAAGAGAGCACTACATTGCCCAGTAGACAAGAGGCAGGGCTTACTTACCAATGTCCATGCCCTCAGAGACTTCTGTACCCAGGTACTCTACTGTGCTGATCAGGCAAGATGCAGGGCTTGCTGTCCCAAGTGCTGTAGCTGGTGAGGGGCAGGGCATGTTCTGCTATGGTGATAACAGGGCCAGGCCCCTTACATACAGGTATCGAGGGTCAAGCCAGGAGGTAACATCTCTTCCCCCTTTATACTACTTTACTGGAGAGGTAAAATAGGGCCAGCTCACCCACGATCCTATCTTCAGATGGCTCACTTGCAGCTCCCAAGTATTTCAGCTGGCTGGGACTAAGGGTAGTTATCAGACTCTCATGGCTCCAGGGCCAGCTCTTCTAAGATGCCAACGTGAGAGATTGGACAGTTCTCTATAACTTTCAGGCCAGGGAGAACCACCTGGTCTTTGGTGATAACAGACCCCTGCTGCTGCTGGGCCACAGACCCAGACTTGACACTTGGTGACATCATAGGCCAGGACCCTACCATGGTCATAGGTGGAGTCACCAACTACTCACATCAGCCTGTTCTTCACTACCCTCAAGTTTCCAGTTCTACCCCTCTTCATTTTGCCCACACCATTCTGTTTCTTTTTCTCTTCCATTTCTTCACTACTGACTTGCTCCTATTAATGGGACTTGGGATCTCTGGACATCTAGAATCATCTCAAGTGTTGTCTCAGGCATGCTATGCTTCCCTCATGTACTATGGTGTAATGTTCATATCCAACATGGTGTGCCCCAAGGCCAATATGGCACTGGACTTGTGGTCATCTCAGGTAACCTTCCTTTCTGGGCCATATGGTGTCAGTCTGGTGGTCGTCTTGGGCTCTTTACTTGCCATGCCTGTCCAAGTGACTACCTACCAGAGTTGTCTGTCTCAGGCTCACTCCCACTGAGACCCTTAGTTCCAGATGGGGTTCTTCTTGTTTCTAGGATGCTACTCATCCTGGAAGGCCATAGATGCCTACTTGTTGCCAGACAGGTTTTGGCAACAAGCTCTCTTTGTTCAGGGAATATTAAGCTCTTAATCTTTCAGAAGTTCATAGGTCAGAACACTAAGCGCATCTGTCCTCTGTGCCACTAATTGATGGACAAGAGACACAGAAACCACACCTGTACTGCCTCTATGGGCAGGTAGTCTACTGTTCAAAATTGATTCACAATCAGCTAATTCATCTAAATTAGCCTTTGATTCAAAGCTGTTTCTTCTGTGTTATTTTTTTTAACTATTATGTGATCCAATAAGCATCTTATTTCTTTTGATTTTACTGTGATGTTAGTTTTATTCAAGATTGTATTGATTTTGTCTTTTTTCATAATAATAATTTGCTTGGGGCCTTACACCATTAGAATATATTTACTTATGTTATGTAAGAAAATAGCTTACTCTGATATCAACTTATAGATCCGTGTCAATTTCACTCTCTTTCCTTATTCTACTCACCAAAATAATTTCCAAAAATTTTATCTCAACTTCATACTCTTCCTATGTGTTACTATACTATTAACTCTTTCTAAATATTTGACTATTAAAATATAAATATCCTAAGATGACGATTCCCCCCACCTTGCTTACACTACCCTTCCATGAAGCACAATTTGTTGCTTACAATGGAATCACATAAGAAATACCCAATAGCTGTTTCCTTACAGGATTGATTTGGTTGAAAAGCTTTACATGTATATTGTAATTTAGTTTCTGTGAATTTGAATTAAAAATCAACTGTATGTACAAAGAAAGGGGAGTACATATAAAGAAAGTATTACAGATTTTGAGATATACAGAAAGGTCACTAAAGGTGCTAAATCCCCATAAGTTAAATAATAAGTTCATGAATAGATCATCTATATCCTTTTATTATGTACTCATTTCTTGATACAAAAAATATGGTATCTACATTAATTACTAAGTCTCATTTTCTTCTCTAACTCAAAGATGAAAGGTATTCTGTTCTCATCTCAAATACTTCACTTACAGTAGACTATTGATGGTGCTTTAAGATGGCTCAATAAATTATTTTTTTTTTACTTTTAATACTTTGAGTAATCATAACTTTTTAAAGACTTTTTGTATCTTGTAGTCTGTTCACAATTTTCTGGATGCCAGCATGCACTCTGATCTTATGGAAGTCATTAAAGTTATTCACGTTTAAATTTCCTTTTCTCTGAGATAGGGAACGCAAGGCCTTCATCCTATTGACATTGCAACCATCAAATAAAATAATGTGTGAAAGAGGCAAGCTGAAGGGAGTGGAGTGTTGATTCCTGTCTAACTGCATTTTTTTTTCAGAATTGTTAAAAATTTAATGATCTCTCATCTTACATTTCCTATGACACGGTATGTAATAAAAATGAGGGAGATGCTAGACTCCAAGAATCCTAGGATACAAATCTGCATTCTCCTCTACTAAAAAGATCAGTTCAGCTCAAGAAGAAATAGAGGAATTATATCATGTGACAATCAAAGGTATTGCTGGTGACAAAGTAGCAATGTTTCCCCAGTAGGGTGTAGAATCTACTAGAATATGAATACAAAAAGAAACTTTGATATAATATGCATCAATACAATGTCATGGATAGATGTTAGATATATTATGTTAGGAAAGGTGACATTTCTCTTAGATTTTGTGATGATTTTGTGTCCTGTACATGACAACTGTGTTAAGTTGATGGATAATGCTTCAGGTTTGAGATGAAGACATGTAAGAAGGGTTTCCTCAGCAGAACATACAGCAACAATCTAGACAATGAAGGATAGTAAAGTATGTAGTAGATGTCAGCCTATGCAATCTGAAATGTGAGACATAGATTAGTCTAATCTAAGTTTATGAAGAAATGTCATTTTCACCTTACCTTTTGTCCTCCATAGAGCAATAACCAGGTACATTTTCAACAGTGTGTTCTAATTAGAATTGTAGCAAGATCCATATTCTAGAAAGTCTCAAGTAAATAAAATAGATAAAGCTGTACCTGAGAGAGTAAAGACCATGCTGAAATGTGTGTTTTCTGACCTGAGCATTGACATTTCAATCTTAATTACAATATTTTCTAGCTTTTTACTAAACTTATAAAATAAGTAGATAGATGTTTCATTATTTGAGACACCAATACAGTTGAAGACCTCTTTCTATTTGGGATCCCATGGAGAACAAGACACCACTGAAGCAATTAGTCCAAAGTTGGTACTTAACAAATATTCAGCAGGTGAGGCTACCACTGACATTGTCATTATAGGACATGCAATCAGTTAAGAGGTACATAGATTTTTGATGACCATGAATATCCCTCACAGTAGTGAGCCCTGGGAGAAATGGTGTAAGCAAGGATAAAAATTCCTGTCATATAATGTCTGCCTCTAAGGAAGAGTGTAAAGGTTTACAGACACTTCAGTAGACATACATAAAGATGACACAGACCTATAACCCAATTAAATATGTTACATGAGTGTATCCTTTCAACTAAACATAGTCCTGTAATCATTCTGTAATAAGAGAGAATTTTTTTTCTGTTTTCTATTCACTAGTTTTTCAACCATTTGAAAAATGTGGGTATAACACAAGGTAAAAAAATTAAATATAGAAAATAAAGGTCATAGGAAAAAATTTGACATTTTTATCATGCATGTAAGATAAACACTATAATAATATCACTAGAGAAAAGTTCACAGTTATTTGGAGAAAATCTGACTGTTCAGATTTGAGAGATAAAGTACATTTTATTAGGAAGCTGCCATAGAAACTGCTTTTCACAGAAAGAGGAAGTTCCCCAAACATACCAGTGGGGGTTTCCCTCTAAATTTACTGCACTTTTACTGGTGTGGCAGAAAATTACACCTTTTGAAGATACATTTACTCAAATGATAACATGCAAAAAAGCAAACAGGTGTATGAAAAAAAATTCACCATGAATAATCATAAGGAAAATGCAAATGAAAACCACAGTGAGATATCACTCATCCCAGAGGGACATGGTTATCATCAAGAAGATTAAATACAGGAATATTGGAGGAAAATATAGAAAACTGTGGGGAGGGGTATGGTAAAAAGTCTTGGAAAAGCTTTAACAAGTGTCCATAAGTTACAGTTAGGGAAGAAAGAGAGGTACTGGTGTACTAGTTAGAAGCAGGGCAACTATATGTTGTATATATAACATATTATATAATAATAGTTTACCGTGGATTTCAAAGTACTAGGGGAAGAGACTCTGATTGCTTTCTCCTTGAACCTTCAATAATCTGAGATGACAGACGGCTTAAACTTGATTTAAACATGCTACAATGTATAAATGCATGAAATCATCATATAGCAGTCCATAAATATGCATATTTTTATGTCTTACATACCAGTTACAAATAAAATTAATTTAAATAAAAACTACATTTATGTGAGTAATCCCTGCCTTTTGGGAACTTTTTGCTCTGACTTCTACAAATGAAGTTTTGAGCACAAGAGATAATTTTTTTTCACATAGTGAAACAGTGTAACTTATTCAATGCTTGCCATTTAAATCAGTGGTGAGTGAAAATGAGCCAGTTTTTGTTCTTCTGGTTCACAGGATAATTGGACCAAGACAGAATCTCTTACTGTAAACACAAAAATGGCAAAGCTACCCTGAAATCCCTGGTGTTGGTCTCAATGTTAAATAAATACTGAATGCACATGTGATAAACAGTCATTTATAAATTTATGGGTAACCTGATGCCATATATATAGAGATACAGACGGTAAAATGAAATACCAATAGGAAGGTTGTCGAAATTTGAAGAAGACATGCTATGTGAGCTGAGTTCTGGCTTTTCACAGAAGGGAGTAGATGGGGGTGATAAGCCTACATGGCATAACAGGATCCAGCTGAGATCTAATTTGGCATAATGCTCAAGTGATGGTAGCAAAGAAGTAGATGAAAGACCTGGAAGACAAATATGGCAAGAGAGAAAGAGATCTGATTATTCATTATTTAAACCTGGGCTTAAAACCTTGGCTTTTTTCCTTCAGAGAGAAACTATATATCTTACAGAGAAGTAGATGCTCTCAGATGGCATGCCTCTGAAATCAGAAGCCTAAAGGAAAGCAGATGGGTATGCAATTTAGTGTTTCCTATTACACACACACACACACACACACACACACACACACACACAGAGAGAGAGAGAGAGAGAGAGAGAGAGAGAGACAGACAGACAGACAGACAGACAGACAGACAGGCAGGCAGGCAGGCAGGCACAGAGAGGCAGAAACTGAGAGACAGAGAGAAAAAGTGAGAGAGATGGACAGAGAGGGGTCAAGGAGAAAGGGAGAGGGAGAAAGGAGAGAGGGTGTGTAAGGAGGGAGTAATGAAAGAGAGAGGGAGGAAGGGATGCAGGGAAGAACTACAGGCAGAGAGTTTGATCTGGGAAGGGCAACAAGAGAGAGCAAGGAGAGACAAAGACAGAGATTTACTGCTCAATGAAAATAACATGCTAAGCAAACACATTGACTGGAATAAAACAGAATGAATGGTTGAGGAAATCTGACCCAGTACTGGTTAAATGATTTGACTTCCTGTATCAAAAAGGAAGTTCTCAGCTCTCAAGTTGTTTATGGTTACTATTTAATTGATTTCATGTAATAAAATGTTATAAATGATATTACCCTAGGAAACTCACCCATAGGTGGTCCATATATACCTTACAATATTCTTATTGAAAAAGGTCCATGCTCTCATTCCACAAAGTACCTTAGGGGGAAAAAAGACAACTTGTTGGCTAACAGACAAGACTTCGCACTGACTCCATTTTATGAATTTTCTGTGTAAACTAGCATTTGCAAAATTATGAGAAGAAAAAAGGAGCTATCTGAGCGTGCCAGCTGATTGTGAAACTCCATCAGTTCTGACAAGAAAAGAGTTCTATGAAAATATTAAATTAAAAAGTAATATATACACAGAGAGAGAGAGAGAGAAAGAGAGAGAGAGAGAAGAATCCTGACTTCTTCTATTATTTAGTTACTGAGTGAAAAAAGGAAAATGAAACAAACAAAACAACAACAAAACAAAACAACTACAACAACAACAACATCTTTTTCCCTACAGCATAGGGGACATTTTAAGAAGAATTCTGCTCATCAAAATGGAGGTAGTATCTCAGGTACCAATAAAACTTGTTTCATAGTCATCATGTCTGCTTGTGAATTGAGTATAGTCATTTTGAATATATCTCTCATCCAAATAGTTACTACTAAAATTAAAACATTTATAATAAGCATGATATTACAGGTAAATTTCTTTCTGTATTGTTTTTCTGGTTGTCTGAAAATAGAGTGGATTTTTCCCTAGGTGGGGGTAAAGAAGATTAAAAAGTGTGTATTGAAGCCAAAAGCCTTATTTGCTGTGAAAATTGCAAATGTTTGCCTCAAGCAAATATGTGAAAATTTGCAATTTGTTGTAGGTGTGGAATTTTGCTATTTTTCACAGTGGAAGAACTGCTCGGTGTAGTTTGCTTTTCTCCCCCTTAGATGTGTGAATTCTCAGAGAAAGTCTGAGATTTACGCATTTTGATGCCAACGATGGCAAGGTGAACAATGACTCTGAACAATAACTATAAATTCAGCTATGCAACTCAAATACTTTTGCTTTCATAAAGATTGCTTAGAGTAAAGAACACTCTCAACTTCATTATAACCTTTTATCTAGCAGAAAGTTCTATTTGAGTTACAATAAGACATTGTATTTACTTATGCAAAATGAAAGATGTCAAAGCAGGTAAATGAAAAAAATCATCCAAGCCTTTATGAATAAGGAATATAAAGTCCTGGACACACAGCCAAAATTAGATGCAGATGTGGTGAACATTGAACCAAAAAATGAACACAAATATTTAGCATTATAATATCATAACATATAAATCTTATAAGATTATAAGATAATAAAGGTATATTCTAATTTAACTGTATAGTGTACATTTCTCTTGGAATTGAACATTTACCATCTATCCTTTAGATAATTAATTACCTATGTTGTTTTAACACACACATGCACATGCACACACACACATCCCTATATAAATTAAAACCAGAGCTTTGTGTGTTCTAGACAAGCAGGCTACCATACTATTGCATACTCTTCTCAGTTCTGTTGAAACTTTCTCCTCATTTGTCATAGTAAAGTAAGATTCCCAAGCCCGTGGATTAACATTGCTAATACATGTACATGTTAAGATGAGTGCTGACTGGTAGCTTCTAGGAAGTTTCAGAGTGGGAGTACAACTCTGTGGTTACCAAGGCACCATTAGAAGGCGGACCACTCAGACCAACTCTTCCCATACTTTTCCTGTGGAGCAAAGAGATACTTGTTCTAGTGACGAGTATGAACCAAGGGTTTTGCTGCCTTCTTTGAGATGTTATATTAAGTCAACTAAACTCACAAAGGAAACTCTAATTTTATTTTCTGGGTTTTTTTGTGAATATTTTCTTTATTTACATTTCAAATGTTATCCCCTTTCCCTGTTTCTCTCCCTATCACATCCTCCCTCCCCTTTCTTCTATGAGGGTGTTCCTCCACCCACCCACCCACTCCCACCTCTCTGCCCTTGATTCCTCTACACTGAGGCATCTATTGAGACTTCATAGGACCAAGGACCTCTTCTCCCATTGATGCATGACAAGGCCATTCTCTGCTACATATGCAGCTGGAGCCATGTGTACTCCTTTGTTGATGGCTTAGTCCCTGGGAGTTCTAGGGGGTCTGGTTGGTTGATATTGTTGTTCTTCCTATGGGGTTGCAAACCCCTTCAACTTCTTCAGTCCTTTCTCTTGACTCCTCTATTGCAGACTCTGTACTCAGTCCAATGGTTGGCTGTGAGCCTCTGCCTCTGTATTTGTCAGGATCTAGCAGAACCTCTCAGGTTCAGGAGACAGCTCTATCAGGCTCCTTTCAGCAAGCACTTCTTAGCATCCACAATAGTGTCTGGGTTTGCTGACTGTATATGGAAAGGATTCCCAGGTGGGACAGTCTCTGGATGGCCTTTCCTTCAGTCTCTGTTCTACACTTTATCACCATATTTTCTCTTGTGAGTATTTTGTTCTCCTTCTAGGAAGGACTGAAGCACCCACACTTTGGTCTTCCTTCTTATTGATCTTCATCTGGTCTGTGAATTGTATCCTGGTTATTTGGAGCATTTGAGCTAATATACACTTATCAGTGAGTGCATACCTTGTGTGTTCTTTTGTGATTGAGTTAGCTCACTATACCCAGGAGGCCCAGGAGCTCTGTTGCTGTCTGCAAGTAGATGAAGTAAAGAGTAACCAGAAACACTTTGGAGCAGCCAGGCCCATCAACTAACTGCTGGAATATCAACTGCAGTATTGCTTTCTGGGAACATATTTTCACACACTTCCTGCTAACCAGAAGTTTCAGAAGGTGTTACAAGTCTATAAATTAAAAACTAAGTTGAATTGCAACTTTAATATGCAAGTCTATATGTAAACACTAAGAAAACTTGTTTTCAATGTCCTTAGAGTAATACTACATTTTTTTTTCTCATACATGTGATAGGCTGATGTCTGTATTACTTCTACCTATGGATAAGCAGACAAAGCACTGGTGTTATCTGTGTAGCCCCTCCCACATGACGTCCACTTTATGAGCAGGAAGGTAGAGTTCTGTGCCTGGTATCCAATCCTCTCCTTCACATGATGCTTTGTCCTAATTCTCATCATGCTAGGAATTTCTACCTCTGACCTGGGTCACCTGTCTGTGTGACAGAAACCTAGAGGGCATCATCACTTTCCAGGTTTACAATTCTTCCACTGATTTAGGGAAATACAATCTTTCCAATTAGTTACATTCTCTGCTGGGGAGAGAGCAAGCCTTGATGATTTTATGTTTGTTTGCTTTGTTTTGTTTTGTTTTTTAAAGTATTTAGTTATTCTACTCAAACTTTGATTTAATTAATAACAGCATGTGAAGACACATTCAAAATGATAGCTTATCATTTGTATTCATCATTGAGAATGCCTTTTAACTTATTGAGTATCAAAATCTCTAGAAATTTAGAAACTTTACAGACCATTTTTGTATCTTACCAATCTTATTTGGAAATACATGAAATTCTTTTTTGATAGGCTTGGATTTTCCAAGATTCATTTCCTTTAAAGCTCTTGCTAAAGTTTTGTGACTGAAACATGGGTAATTATCTGAATTTTGTCAATCTACTTGTCTCAGGTGACTTATCTTTCTACAGGACTAACTGTAGAGAAAATCCAGCAATATGAGGTTCATAACACATGTGCCAGGTATGAAAAGTGAGGAAGAAGCAAAAGAAGTTATCTGTTTCTAAGTTTGTAGCAGTTTAATTCTTATTAAAATTGAAGTTTTATTTAAAAATTGTTAATAACCTAAAGGCAACTTTAAGAAAATTTATAAAGTTAAATGTATTATAGTATAAGTTAATACTAATAAAACTAGAGGAATGTACTTGTTTTATACAAAAATAGCTTCACGTTAACAAGAAGCAATATTACACTTACAAAGTTTATTGTGTGTTTTTGTTTCATTGTGAAAAGTGCTCCTGAAGTGTATATTTTTTTTTTAGTAAATTTCACTTATAGATTATACTCCTCCATTTTCTACATGCCAATAACCTCAAGGAATGTCTCCTTTCTATGTCCTGACCATAGAGTTATCCTTCTTCTTGTCTGCCCAATTAGCTTTATAGGCCTTCCCTATCACCAGCCTAACTGCCTCGGAGCCTTAGATGAAAGTTCCTTTTCCTAGGCTGTTCTATTCATCAGGATGCTAGCAAAACGTAGGTTTGAATAGTTTCCTGCAAAACACCTCCCATTCAACTGATTTAAGGTCTCTAATGAACCATAGGCTGATGGACAAATTTCACTTGGCAGAGCCCCATGGAACTTTGAAAGGATACTCAGGATCACACAGGCTGTACATGTGACTTCCATTTAACTTCAGATACAAGCTGTTTGACAGGAGCAAAAAATATAACAGGATTCTAAATGGAATAACCTAAGAGAATAACATTAACTTGAAATTTCACATGTCCTATGTTAACGGGTTCGGAAAACAAATAAGATAATAATTTCCCATTTTAAAACATCACAATTAAAACTATAGAAAGACTGAAATGTTTAAAATCTTAATTTTTTAAATAAAGAAACAAATATAAAACCCAAAAGCAACTCATATTGTGCCTTACATGAAATTCAAGTATGATAAACAAAGAAGGAGCAAAATATTTTTTTCCTTAAAACAGAAGACTGATTGCAGCTTGCTAAATTTAAAATGTCATTTAGGCATGAAGCCATATCTTGGCATACTTTCTGGAAAGTATCTCTTAAATAATCCAAGAGTTTATTTATTTCCAGACAACTAGATGATCAAGACTCTTTCTGAGACAAGAATATGATATGTTTTAGTAATTGCTGACATTACTTTAAAACATTATTAGCTAGGCTTAATTTATTATCATCTTCACTATTGTGTATGGAGGTGGCACTTTATGAGTATGTCATAGTTCAACAATTCTCTTCCAAGTATCAGGTGGGCTATGAATAAACGTCTGTCCTTTGCAGGTACAGGATCAAGTATGCAAATGGATACTTAGATTTATTTAGTGGGAATTAAGATAATTTTCTTATTGTTACTTTGATTTCCTTTCGCTCAGTTTTAGAAATGACAACACTATTTTCTTTTTTTTTTAGATTTTTTCTTTATTTGCATGTCATATGATTTCTTCTTTCCCAGTTTCCCATAAAAAAATAAAAAATAAAAAAAAACAGACCAAAACAAAACAAAACAAAACAAAACAAGAACAAACCCCTGTTGCCTCCCCCTCCCCCTGCTTGCCACCCCAATATCTCCCACTTATTGGCCCTGGCATTCCCTTACACTGGGGCACAGAACCTTCACAGGGCCAAGGGCCTCTCCTCCCACTGATGATCGACTTTGCAATCCTCTACTATACACATGCTGCCAGAACAATCAATCTCATCATGTATAGTCCTTGGTTGATGGTTGAGGCCCTGAGAGCTCTGAGGGTACTAGTTGGTTCATATTGTTGTTCCTCCTAAGGGGCTGCAAACCTTTCAGCTCCTTTGGTCCTTTCTCTAACTCCTTCATTAGGGTCCTTATACTCAGTTCAATGGATGGCTGTGAGCCTCTACATCTGTATTAGTCAGGTACTGTCAGAGCCTCTCAGGAGATAGCTATATCAGGCTGGCTTGTCCTTCCTTCAGTCTTTGCTCCATAGTTAGGCTCTGCAATTCCTTCCGTGGGTATTTTGTTCCCCCTTTTAAGAAGGAATGAAGTATCCACATTTTGGTCTTCCTTCTTCTTGAGTTTCTTGTGGTTTGTAGATTGTACTTCGTGTATTTCTAACTTCTGGGCTAATATCCACTTATCAGAGAGTGCATACTATGTGTGTTCTTTTGTGATTGGGTTACCTCACTCAGGATGATATTCTCCAGATCCATCCATTTCCCTAAGAATTTCATAAATTCATTGTTTTTAATAGCTGAGTAATACTCCATTGTGTAGATATACCACAATTTCTGTATCCGTTCCTCTGTTGAGGGACATCTGGGTTATTTCCAGTTTCTGGCTATTATAAATAAGGCTCGTATGAACATGGTAGAGCATGTGTCCTTATTACATGTTGGGGCATATTCTGGGTATATACCCAGGAGTCACGAATTGACAAATGGGACCTCATAAACCTGCAAAGCTTCTGTAAGGCAAAAGACACTGTCAATAGGACAAAATGGCAACCACAAATTGGGAAAAGATTTTTACCAATCCTATATCTGATAGAGGGCTAATATCCAATGTATACAAAGAACTCAAGAAGTTAGACTCCAGAGAAACAAATAACCCTATTAAAAATGGGGTACAGAGCTAAACAAAGAATTCTCAACTGATGAATATCGAATGGCTGAGAAGCACCTAAAGAAATGTTCAACATCCTTAGTCATCAGGGAATTCCACCTCACACCAGTCAGATTGGGTAAGATAAAAAACTCAGGTGACAGCAGATGTTGGAGAGGTTGTGGAGAAAGAGGAATACTCCATTGCTAGACAACACTATTTTATAAAGCTATAATTAATCAGGCTACTATTGTAAATCTTGCCTTACTGCCATTATAACATAGGTATGAAAACAATGCATTAACTTATCTAAGAGATGAAAGCCAAGGCTTATTGCACTGAGGTTACTAAACTCTACTCTACCACAGGAAATGTCAACAGCAACAGCAAGTATCACAGTGGATATCCATCATCTTTCCACCTCTACTGAAGTAGATACCATGTTTATGTAATTCCACACCATGGAATAATGTAAGCAATGAAAAGAATCTTTAAATGGATGGAGGGATCAAGAGACATAGGCCCATCTGCTGAGCTTCAAAATAATTTTGACTACCCTTTCTGTCCAGCCTACTTTCACATTATTGACGAGTGATAATTGTTGTCCTAATAATCTATGTGCAGTTGCAAGCACTTTTATCTGCATCTTGATAACATATCATATATGTGAGGGTCTGGGCGAGGAACTAAAAAAAAAAAAGAAAGAAAGAAAGAAAGAAAGAAAGAAAGAAAGAAAGAAAGAAAGAAAGAAAGGAAGGAAGAAAGAAAGGAAGAAAGAAAGAAAAAGGAAGGAAGGAAAGAAAGAAAGAAGAAGAAAGGAGGGATGAAGGAAAAGAAGAAAAGAAAAAAGACAAAAGAAGAGACTAAAAGAAAAGGATAAGAAAGGAAAGGAAAGGAAAGGAGAGGAAAGGAGAGAAGAGGAGAGAAGAGGAGAGGAGAGGAGAGGAAAGGAAAGAAGAGGAAAAAGGAAAAAAAAGAGAGGAAAAGAAAGGAAAGGAAAGGAGAGGAAAGGAAAGGAAAGGAGAGGGAAGGAGAGGAGAGGAAAGGAAAGGCCTACTTTTGTACTGGCATGTGTAAAATGGAAGCACATCCTCTTGTATGCCTCAACATTCTCTCATTTCTGTAAGATCTACCCTTCAAACACGTCACAGCACATCATAGCTGATGTTCAGAAGACTTTCTTAAGGCACCAGAAATAGTGTCCACACTACTTTAATGAGCAACAAGAAGCTATTATTCTAATTAAAAATTGAAATGAGTAGAATACTGTGGTAGTTCAGCTCATTCCTAATAGCACTATACAAAATAAAACAAAGAAAAATCTTTAGCTAATTGAAAACTTATTTGAAATATAGTTTATTTGTTTATGAATTTCAATAGAAACCATGAGTTTTTTCCTTTATGTTTCTTTGTGAGAAAATTTAGTACTTTCTGAAAGTCTTATTGATTTTAAATTGATTGTCTTCTGTCATATAACAGGATTTATAGATCATAGGAATTTGCTATTATTTCTTGATTAAAAAGTCAAATATTGGAAATTGTACATAATGCAGCTTATAGCTAGCTCATATGGTTTTATATATTTTAAGAATATATTTAATACTTATTTCCCAGTGGTAATTTATCAATATTACCCAACAGAAAAAGTACATTTTCAGCATGCAAGTATAATATCATAGCAGAAAACCTGCAAGATGAAAATTTTAAGAAACGAAGATCTTAAAAAACACCATTCACTCTTGTTAATACTACATTGAACAAAGGGGTGATATCCTTGTGAATGCTTAGTTTACATCCAAGAAGCAAACATTTTTTTTAACTTGTGTACATGCGTTTTAGCACATGCATGTTCATGTTTGTGTCTATGTGTGTGTGAAGAACAGTCTTGGGTATCATTTCTCTGGAATGCAATCTAATATATAGATACATTTTATGTATTTATATAGATATACATTAAATATATATTTACATTTTCACTGAGAATTTTACCAATTGATATATACCCCAGACCAATAAATTATTTTAAATTAATATTTAAAATATTTACAAAAATTTATAATCTTTCATTCAGTATTTTGGAGATGCCTTAGAATGTCAGCATGAAATTGAAAATTTGAAATTAGAAACTGGTGAATATTTAATATGCAGGAGGAAAATGTGATTAAAAATTGGTATGTTATCTAAACCTTCATAAGATGACCAATTAGTGTGGTATAAATACTGATTTCTAGGTTGAGTCAGGTCAAAAAACTCAGAAAAACCAAACAATTATAACCAAAATAAATCAGGGTTTTAACAGCTTATACTATATTCTATTTATATGATAGAAAAATGATTTGATCACTTACATAAAAATATAGAGAAATTTTGAAGAAATGTAATGAAAGAGAAAATTGTAATTAAATTACAATCTTGAAAATTAAAAAATTGTAAAACATAAATTACTTATAGTACATTAACAAATACAAAAAGACTGCCTAAATATTCAAGTATTACTTTTGAAAACATTTCACTTTTGATATTGCCTCAGTGTTACATTTTGCTTTAAAACTACTTTGGATGTTGAATGTTGTATTTCTTTTATGATGCAAAATCTTAGTGTGTTGCCCATACTAACCTTTAATACATATACTCTCTTGCCTAAGCATCTCAAGTACTGGGATTATAAATATATGCAGCATGTCCTCCTCAAACTATTGTTGTTTAAAACCACACTCTAAGTTCTTGAAGTTGTATCTATGTGTTGAGTTTTTGTCTTTTGTTTGTTTGTTTGTTTGTTTTCCCTTTCTGGTCAAACTATGTTTCCAAAAGCAGTGTGTACCAATAGCAGGGTATGTGCAAGCATACCCTGCTCTGCATAACCGATGTGATCTTCACTTAAGGCAGCAGCTGCTAGCCCCCAGATATCATGAACATGAATTAGACTTGGTCATGAAGATGATGCAGGAAGTCACTTCTAGATGAAAATGTCTCTAGTCTTCTTCTAAAGCAAAAGAATCAGGAGAGAATTTTAAATATGAAAAGAGCCAGAGACCACTGAGGAGCCCATCTTCTTGGTTTTGCCACTTTTGAGTCAATCCATATTCCTTAATAGTGAAGAATTGCGGCACCATGCTTGAAACTCTACTTCTAAGAAGGAAGATTAAACAAATACACAGTGTGCAGTCTATCGATACATACATTTGATCTTCTAACAAAAGAAATAATATTTTGAATAATATAAGCGCCTGTATTATAAAATGAGAATATTGTAGCCAAAGGCACTAGTACACTTTATCCAGGGCCTTAACAGAGATTAAGCAGTGAAGCTGAGATTTCAGCTCAAATCCTCAGATTCCAAATGTACACTTCTTTCTACGCTAGGATAATGTCTCTCTAATTAATCCATTTACAGTGAGAAGGGAAAAGGCTGATAAAGATTTAAGTAGTGATTACTGAGATTGCCTTGGGAATGTCAAAAAAAATTAATAATGATCCCTTAGCTTGAGCTTCAACTACTCCACTTTAAAGGTTTAGGATTTTGTAAGGTGTCTGTCTGTGTCACTACAAATTTTTTCCTAGGTTATCTCTAATCAGTCCTGTTGCTCAGCCAGATTTGTGGACACTTCAGAGTATTGAGCCAGTGTTAAAGAAATTGCAAGAATAATTGCATTTTAAAGAGGAAAATATATCTGTAAAATGATGTGCTTCTGCTCAGAAGCAGAGAGGCATTGTGACACATGGATACATTTTGGCATCTCTGAAATGGTGATATGAATGCAGTTTACTTGGTTCTCTGCCAAAGCTGTACCTATGTTTCATTCATTCACTCACTCCTTCCTTCATTCAGTGTATTTCTTGTTCTTGAATCAAAGGGTAAAAAATGCTACCATGGCATGTTTGACTTGTTAGATGTGCCACAAAATAAGGTGCATTCCTTTTAAAAGAGGTTACTCTTTGTTTTGATTGTCCCCAAACTCCCTTTGCATACTAGGCTGGCTGTGAAATCACAGAGCTCATTCCTCCTATGTTTTCCAGGTACTAGAATTAAAGGCATGTGCCACCAAGCCCAGCTTGACCAGAAAACTTCTGAGCAAGATCAATATCTTGTTGAGAGTACAATGTTACATCCTACTATTCTTACACTTTGAAAGTATCCCTTTTTCCCTAAAGCATTAAAAACCACATATGATTTTGATTTTGTTTCTAAGCCAATAGATGTAGTGCAAAATTGAGTCTTGGATATGAGTAAGCCTCAATTCTTACACTGTATGGAGTAGAAGAAATAAACTCGCTACAAGGCAAAACTCATGCATGCTATTGTACAGCCACTTATTCTTGCTTCTGTATAACAATATGTGTATGAATTTGAGTGTGTCTTTAAATGTGTGTGAAAAGTCTCTCTCTCTCTCTCTCTCTCTCTCTCTCTCTCTCTCTCTCTCTCTGTGTGTGTGTGTGTGTGTGTGTGTGTGTGTGTGTGTAGAATTGGAAATGACTATAATTGCTACTTCCTTTTATATGAGATATGAATTCTCTATCCAATGGAAATGGATTAAAAATCACTTTATACTGTTTAACTTCTTATTATCTATAATAAATAGAAACTTACCAAGTTTAGAATCATATGAATTTAAATATCAGTTGTAAGCACAAATTTGGATATTCACTGAATCACTATGTTTTTTTTTCTCTAGCTCCTCAGAGTTCTTCTCCCTTGACTAGAATTTCCTAAAATAACCTAAAATAACCAGTTTATTTGCCAAAAATCAAAGAACTGAAGATAACTTTATACAGTGATATTAGGGTCCTTCAATACTGAGGGACAGGCAGACAAGTGTGGACTTCCCTATGTCCAGCTTCAGATCACTATTAATTTTATATTGGTGCTCTGGGTTTCCTCAATGTTCTTTTTTTAAAAAAAAATCAGTATTTAAACTTTAGGGAAAATCCAGCTCAAACAAGTTTTCCTTCTTCAAAGCCTTCCTCGCTCCTCTCTCTGGATTCCTGTTAACTTTATTCTACACACAGTTCAGTAGAATACACCTTTCTCTCTGAGGGATAGTTAACTTTAAAGAGTGGCTGCCTACTTCAATGTGGCAGACTCACAGTTCTCGGAGAAGGTAATTATTGGCAGAAAACCAATAACAAAGCATAAAGGAGTGCTCTCCTCTCACTTTGGGCTTCGTTTATGGTGAGTTAATTTTGAGAACCTGAATTGCAGAACAGCCTCTTCTTCATCTTAAATATGTGTGTGAGTGCATAATGTTATATACATTTATAAAGTTATACACAATTATAATATTTCCACTATCAGTCTCTGATTAATAGTGGATAAATATGCTGGTACCTAAAGCTATGGAAAGGCCATACACTAATCATTGAAGACCAGTCTGCTTTCTTTCTTTCTTTATCTTGTTTCTCATGAGCAGTATGCACAGGTGTCTTCAGTAATCAGTGGCCAAATTCCAAGAAAGTAATTTTAATTTCTGAATACAGTCTTTAATGAAAATGGGCATGCAATCTATTAAATGGTACTGGAGACATCTTACATCATTATGACCTATGCATTCACCTTAGGTACCTTAGCCTCGCTTTCCTTATGCCTGCACTCTAGTACCCACTTCATTCAGCAGGCAACAAAATCACCCATGGCAATCCAGAGCTACAGAATTTAGGAGTGAGAAATCTTCCATAAAGACACATCCAAAAATGATTTTTTCTCATATCAAGAGCCCTTTAAAATTCTTTTTTAAAATAACACTTTGAAAAAAATAACATCTGCTTAAATCCTTTTATCATGATTTAAACACATTTTCAGTTATCACATTTTTTTCTCCTCTTTTTTTCCCCTTTTTTTCAAAGTTCTTTTTATACTTGTTACCATGGACACAATGTTGCTTGCCTCAGAGTCTAATTAAAATGGTTACTTGTTCAGCCATGGAATTAGAGAATTATCATGTGTTCAGGGAGTGGCTTCAAAATCTAAGCAAACTATTGTTTAGGTCTCTTGATAGCAATATCTGTGCTCTCTCCCAATCGTCTCATTGTACAGAATTATTTAATCGATAACCTACTAAAACAAAGACCCAACAACTACTGTTTAGAAGCTATGCACCAGAAATAATCTTGTGATTTTTGTTTTCTGGGTGGATTTTTATGGGTATATAGCAAGTGAACAATGCCTATATGTTTAAAGAAAGAAGAGTTTATTACCTCTTATGGCTAAGTGATTAAACATAAATAGTTTCATTGTACAACTTAAACAAAAATTACTTGTAAACAAATTTCTTAGCTTTGAGTTTCTGCCCTACCAAATCATAGCTCACCTCTCATTTTATTTTTTGCGTAACCGATTCATTTTGTCTGAATATTTTGGCTGTTTGTGTTTAAGAAAAAAATCCATATACTTTACATATTCAAAACCTTTATATTTAATTGTGATATGTCAAACTAATACACCTCACACAAACATTTACCTGAAGGAGTCGGAAAAAAAAACTCTATATTTCTGCAATGTCAAAAGTACTTCATTGAAAATCACTATCACATGGCTCGGAACAGACAATGCTAATGTGCAAAAGTTTCCATGGTTTTCTAGCACGTGTATTCATACAATACATAAAATGTTCAGAAATTAAGAGATTTTCTATTTTATTCAAGTTCCACGGCCCACTTAGTTTTGCAACTTTATTTTTACCACACCCCAACACTGGAAAGCCCTTTGATAACCCAGCATCTTGTTGGAAGTGCATGAAAGATGTTCAGAGCATTTTACACACATTTTCAACACTCAGGTTTCCACTATACATTTAGCAAGAGCCTTTGCTGGTGTAGTTTTTGACTATTCTGTGTTCTACTGCTATTAAATAAACTGCATAGAAACATGAAACTCCATAGCAGTAACAACTAGAAGAACCGATACTGTGAGCAAGTGGGAAATTACCTAGATCTCGTGGAAGGAAGTCAGGAGGCAAGGGTCATAGCAGACACTGATAAATTACAAGGTTCTTGTTACATCTCTAACAACAATAAAAAGAATGTGGATTTGTGGCCTCAAATACTCGTACAACACTATATGATATCTTCCAACATTTCTTGAGGCCTTCATTTTCTTGTAACACCTAACTCTGTAGTGGTGAAATTGTCCGTGTTTCAGCTTAGCAATGAAGCATTGCACTTCTGTGCAGCACAATGCTCCTACAGGTTGAAATGGCTAGTTACATGCAATATGACTCAAAAGTTCAAAAGAAGGGCTTTTCTTTCCTTGCAGAGGAAACAAACAACTTGCCATGATTTGTTGTTGTTGTTGTTGTTGTTGTTGTTGTTGTAGAATCCTTGGACTTCGTAAAATGTGTTTGATTGTGGCAGTTGGTTAGGGGTTCTGATATGAAATTCCCAGATGTTCAATTCCTGTCACAAACTTATCTTAAGTAAAAATTACAGAAGCTTTTGAGAACTAAAACTCTGCCTTTAGAAAAGCATATTGATAGTCTATCGTAGCCATGTATATTCCACGTGTCTTTAGTTGGTCAATAATTTTTGTTAGCATTGAGTTCTTTGATTCAAAATCGCTGGCTTCCTATTAAAATACATATAGCCTATGATTTTTGTGGGATTTATAGTACCTAGTGTCTAAAATTTTATGGTTTGTTTTCAAGTATGCGCAAAGCCACATGTTTATACTTGGCTTATAGGAGAAAGGGACAGAGAGACAGGGAGGGAGAGAGACAGGGAGGGAGAGGGAGTTGAGTGGGAGAGCGAGAGTGAGAGCAAGAGTGAGAGCGAGGAAAGAACGATGAAGAATACCCACTCTTTCTTACCAATAATATCCACAGGGGCCAGAAAGGCCTTTCTGTGTAAGGATGTCTCTGACTCTGTTTGACTAAAGGATAGGATGGCAAATAATTTCAAAAAAGAAGTTGGACCCTAAGCGTCATACTTAAAAAAAAACACATTAAAATTTGAATAGAATTAATATACTTACATCTAAATTTGCTTATCAATGGTTAGGGTAAACTTAGAAAAAGAGACATACTTTAAAATTATATAATGTATTCTTATTATTTTAATGTGTATAAGTTCATCTGGAAAGTAATATTTATATAACTAAAAGTCATTTTAGTATATTACTAATGTAAGGGGACATACAAAATATAAAGTAGCTATAACTTGCCTAATAATAACTCAGGTATAAATACTTTTTATTCATTGATAATTAATAAATCCTTCTGTATACCAGATTCAGTTCACATGCAATAATAAAAAAGAGACAAGAATAATCCACTCAGTCAATTGGTGGTTTCCTGAGACAAACACAATATATTTGAAAAAAGAGAAGATACTTTAGAAAACTTGAACATTTTAGAAAAATTAAAAGTGGGGTATTCAGAACTTTGTTTACTAAACTAGTTGGAAAGGGAATGCTTTTCAAATTATATAATTTTTTAGCGATTATTTGTATATTTCACATCATAGAACCCTATCACACTCATTTCCATGTCCTTCAAGGTCTACTGTCTACCCTTGTGACCACCCAGACCCCAACCCCCAAAATATAAGAAAAGTACAATTTATGTTGCTTATATCTTCACTGGAGCATGGCCAAGCTCTCAGTGTCCAGGCTTTTAACAAAACAAAATAAAAACTGTGTTCTTTTTCCACCTGCACCCTAGCAAGAATCCCTTAATGGTGGAGAGCTGCACTCCAGGATGGCTTTCTGTCTAGACTCTCCGTTTTGGGGTGCAGGGCTGTGCTTTAACTGATATCTGAATGACAAGGAGAGCTCAACCCATAAGTATGAGAAACAGAATTCTCACAAAAGACTTTCAAAATCCTCACCAGGACGTGTTCCTCTGTGTGAAATTCGAAGCTGCTGGCACACATGATAGATAGATTGATCCTTGCTGACTTGTACTGTCAGTCAGATTTCACCCTCAAATAGCACCTCTTTTAAGAAGCCTCTCGTGATCCACCAGATTTCCTATTCAGTTGATCCACACCACAATCCTATCTTCCTTGATTGTATTGGTTTATAGTTGTTCATTTGATGACTCTTTAGTGTCATACAGCTAGAAATTTTATTTCTTCCTGATTGTCATATATGCTCCTGCATGGAGCACAGTATTTCAATGAAACTCTAGTGTGCACATGTGCAAAAGTATATCCTATGTTAATCAGCAATTAAGTACTTAAGTGAAAAAGTGGAAGAAATTATTTACCGTGGAAATTAAAACTATTCGGTACTTCATAAAGACTGGAGAAGACAAAGGTATTCAGGTACCTTTATTTCCTCTGAAATCTGCTGGTGTGAGCCGAAATGCTAGCTCGACACACAGGAGTGCTTCCTATTCTTCCCGAGAGCTGAGGCTGTTTCCAGCACCAAAGTCAGGAGTCCAATCCTCCTAGTAACTGTAACTATGAGAGATCTGGCGCCCTGTCATGGCTTCTTGGAGTACCTTGTCTATGTATGCATATACCCACATAGGCTACATATGTATCTAATTTAAAATATAAAAATTAACTAATTTTGGACTTCTGACTTTGGTGCTGGAAACTGAGCCTCAGCTCTCTGAAAAAAATAGGAAGCACTCCTGTGTGTCGAGCTACCTTTTCGGCTCACACTAGCAGATTTCAGAGGAAATAAAGGTACCTGAATACCTTTTTCTTCTCCAGTCTTTATGAAGTACTGAATAGTTTTAATTTCCACAGTAAATAATTTCTTCCTCTTTTCCATTTAAGTATTTAATTGCTGATTAACATAGGATATACTTTTGCACATGTGCACACTAGCGTCTCATTGAAATACTGTGCTCCATGCAGGAGCATATGCCCCAGTCCAGCTAATTGCTAATTTTTAATAAATAAATAAGGAGGAACTGTAAACCGCCTACCGCTGAGGGATGTGATTATGTCAGATCCTGCCCTGCCACATATAGCCATGCCTCTCTGCCCACCTCCTGCTAATAGCCACGCCTCTCTACAAGTTCCTGTTATGCCAGAAGTCCTGCCTCCAGAGACTGAATATGAAGCTGCTGATTGGGCCATGTTGCTGTCGGACTTGGGGAAGGGATTTTGCTTTACCTACCTACTTGTCGGTAACAAGGAGAATTTAATAATGATGGCAGACTGAAAGCAAAAAATAAAAAAATATATATGTATATAAAAATTAAATTAAAAAGATATCATTTTTGTTTTAAGGACAGATAGTCCTAAGAATGGAAAAACCAAACCAAACAAACAAACACACAAACAAAACAACTACAACAAAAAACAACTCATAGTCTGGAACCAAGAACACTCTTATAGGCACTAGTAATATACTTTCTTCTGCTGTTTGCTTGGTAAGCAAACTTATTGTATAATTATTTTCAGAAAGCATGGGTATAGCTATAAATGTAGTATTTCTCATATCTGCCTGAAATTGTATCACTCTTTACTTAGAATACTAATATTTCTCTGGCATTTCCAAATAGATCTGTGGATATATGCATAGTTTCCTCATATTTCATCACTATTTTTGTGAATGAATCCCAAAACACTGTTCATAGTTCTAGTACTCTACTATAACCAGAATAAGACCCATGGTCAACTAGCAATGTCATCACAGAGGGCATGAGGAAGTAGAGTTGAAACCTGAAAGGGGTAATGAAGGGTAGTTTATTCTGAAGTACCTGCTCTAAATTAAGCAAAAAAATAAAGACATGATATTTTGCATTATATTATAAAAGCCATGGAGTTTCACAAAGAAAATAATTAAAAATGTAATACTGTTGTTGATTTTTAACTTTCAGAATACAACTTTAAGTGTCTGACAAAAACTAAAAGTAAGGTAACATGTTTTCAGGGACAGAAATAACAGATAGATAGTATTTGATTGATAAAAGTGAAAAGGTGATACGTGTCTAAAATATTTAAAAGTTAAGAAATGATAGTAATCAACATATTGAGAATAACTTCTAAATTGAATTGTATGATGGTAGCATTCATTGAGCACAGCTTTGGGAAAAGAGCAAATGAATAAGGATTGCCTTGGTTACTCTGATCTTTGACACAATGAAGTGTACTTGCTTCTAGAGTACAACGCCAAATTCAAAAGTGTTTTCTGGAATTTAGAATAAAGTGATATGCACATTTGAAAGACATTGTCTATGGATAATAATAGAAAAATGTATGCTTCATACATATCCCCAGGAAGAGAGAATTGAACCCTAAGAGAAATTAAAGTATCAGATAAGTATGGAAAATACAGAAAGAAGGAATGAAGAATTGGTACCATGCAGCAAAGAAAAGAAAAGAAGGTAATTCCATAATAGCTTTGAAATAATGTCCATACATTTAAAGACATACAGTGAATAGAGATCACTGTGTGATAGTATGGCCTTGAGTGCTAGAGAATAAAAGAAATGTAAATCACAGTCTGTGATGATGTAGTTTTAGCAACAATCTAAGCATTTTACCTAAAACAATCAGATTTGAACACAGGAAAGTTGATGTGAACCTAATCAAATCAAATGATTCATTATGTTTGGTCAGCATAGTCAGATATATGTTATTTGAAATGATTTCTTAGTGTTTGTAAGAAAGCCTTGTTTAGTTAGTAGAAAGAAGACTGTAGCTTAAGAAAACATTAAACTATGTTGACCTTTTTGATATTCTATTTTTGATTGGTTGAATTGGAATATCTTATCATGTCCATCCAAGTAAGGGCAAGACTGTAAACACTGTGAAGTTGACTAGCCAGCCAATCAAATTATAGAGTGCTGTAAAGGTCAAAGCAATACAAAATGCTACTATAATTTACATAACATATGTGCAGCATTACAAGTTCGATATTTTATCCCTCAGACAAGGATTGAACAAGATCATAAAAAGTCAAAATGTGATTGCATTCTCCTGACAGTAATACCACATGTGAAAAAACTCTTTGAAGAAAATGTTATTAAGTCTTCTGCATAGCTAATGAAAAAATTAAAAGAGAGCATGTTAATTTCTTGTTAATTATTAGTTGGTCAACTAAAAACAAAAGGTGGGATCTAAAGAGTTGACAAAGAATTTCAAGAAAGTATAGAGTCACAAATATAAACTAGTCTATAAATTAGAGCACATGAAGTCTGATTGCTGCTTTTATACTCATTTTAATGTAGGAAAGGTCATTTTAGATAGTCGTCTTTCTATTTGTTTAATGAAAAATATATTCTCAGTATTGAATGTTATTAGCAATAATAGGTGAAAATTAAAATAATAGGCAACAACTAAGGATATACAGTGAATATGATATAATCCTACAATTAAAATACTGATGATATTGTGAACATAAATGATAATACACAATTATTTTGATTAGTTTATGTAATGATATAGTCACACAGCAGAGAGCTTTCCTAATTACACAATATTGCCCTCTGTATGTTAGAGATATATAGCTAAGAAGATTCAGGGATTCTTTATAATTTCTATAATTAATTATAAAACTCTATACATTTTGATGCTTTATATTTGGTAGTAATCTTTTGAAATTAACATTAAAATTTACTAGGTTGCACTCCTAATACGTGCCTAATGTGATAGAGAAAAATCACTGCTAATCTGTAATTCCTTACCATTAAGATTTTTGAAGTTACATATGTGTTGTAGCTTCTACTTTCCTGTTGGCAATGAGGGAGAGGTAAGTAATTTTTGTGAAAACTTAAAAGGATGAAACTAAAAGAACACAGAGTAAATTTTTTTAAAAAAATTACATTTTTTGAGGGCACACAGGAAAACATCTAAGTTGAAAATATGAAAAGAATGACTTTCAATATAGTAAATCCTATCATTGGTAAATTTATGTTGAGAAAAATAAGAGATTTTGGAACAGTTCCTTTGAACACTCATAATATCTTAGGCAAAGAGGGAGGTATCAAAAACCAAATACCAGAGTACAGATGTTAGCATTAAAATATATAAGAGGAACAAATGAATATCCAAAGAAAAAATTGCCAATCAATGGTAAATGAGATGGCCAATAAACTCAATAGTCTAGACTAAAAGAAAGATACTCAAATGAGCAATAACAAATTTTTTGAAGTGTGCAATATGCTTATGGAGATAGAAATGAAAACTAATTTGAGATTCCATCTTACTCAAGTCAAAATGGCTAGTACGAAGGAAACAAAACTACAACAAATGCTAAGAAATATCTGGGGAACCATTTGTTAGAGGACAGTGGTACAGTCATTGTACAGAACATCACATTGTTGTGTCAGAAAACAAGTAAAACTACCATGTGATCTAACACAGCTACTTGAGAGTATATGGTTAGAGGACCTTATTAAGGTCTACCCCAGCGATACCTATACAGTCATGTTTATTGCTGTAAGGTTCAGGATAATTAAGAAACATAACATTATATATGTCCATTAACTGATGAGTGGATAAAGAATTGTGGTACATATACAGAGTAAGATTTTACTTAGCTGGAATTACTAAATCAGGATTTTTCAGAAAAGTGCCTGGAAATGCAAATCCTTATTATATTGCATGAAATAATGTCAGAAAGACAAATACTGTATATTTTCTTTCATTAAATCTATATTTAAAGAGATATAGGACAGGGGGAAAGAGAGAGAGAGAGAGAGAGAGAGAGAGAGAGAGAGAGAGAGAGAGAGAGAGATCTTAAGAAGGATGCTGATGATGAGGGCAAAAGGAAAATGTAGTGGAAATGAACTGAAAGCAGAAGTGAGGAATACTGTAAGAGGGGAATGGGACAGGCAAGAAGGATAATGGGTGATGGTTAATGGCAGCAGGCAGGGTATGAATCAAAGAAAAGTATGTTCACCACACCACAAAGAAACAGCTGACTATATTACTAAAAAATAAATGTCATGATACAGTTGTCTTCATTCCCAATTAAAATAATGGAAAGAGAGTATTTAAAATGGAAAAACTATTTCCAGTTCTTCAAGATCACTAGTGTTCCACAATGGATACATATGCTCAAAACATATGAAACAACCAGTTTGCCATAGGATACTCAGAACCTTCATTTGACATTTTAATCTTATTTTAGATTTATTTGTTTTACATTATGTGTGTTTTTCTTGCATGTATAAAGGTACATCTTGTATATACATAGTATATACAGTAGTCAAAAGAGGTCATTGGATTTATGGAGTTGGTATTACAGATAGCTGTGAGACACCATGTGGATATTAGGAATTAAATTTGGGTACTCTGCAAAATTAGTAAGTGCTTCAAGTCACTGAACTATTTATCCAGTTCCCGAGAATAGAGATTGTACATGCAATACCAAATATACTTCCCTAGAGCATAATCTTGGTAACTCTACTTTTAATAATGTTGTCAAAAGTTGGCTGAAACATTTAAAATTATAAAATTCAAAAATAAAAATATTCAAAAACTGAAGTTTACTTTGATGTGTATTAGAAGTATATTAGAAATGACAAGAAATATTCTCTGAGAAAGATTTTTAAAGAATTGCTTGGGAGTTTTGTAATGTGAGAAAAAGAAATTTATTTGAGTCACAACACTAATAGATGATTATAAGTTTAGTTACTTGATAAAATTTAGGCAAAGTGAAAGAGAAGCCGGGAGTGGTAAACACACTGTATGCTTCCTTCCCTTCTTCCCTCCTCTCTTTCTCCCTTCATTCCTTCTTTATTTCCATTCTTCCTCCCTCTTTTCATGATGGTGTTTATCTTTAGAAAGTAAAGCAATAACTATGTGATCCAAAACTTCGAATTGCTCTCCATCATAGTAACAAATGATTTAAAAATCTTGTGTACAAAGGGAATGGATATTACCAGTGGGGTAAACTATTTCTAAATTTCCTACATATCATTTACTTTTCTTTCTTTTTATCTAACCTAACTTTAGTGTTTATTCCTTTGTAGATTCTGGCCTCACTGTGCTCTAGCTCTCAGTTTCTGTCTGTCTCTCTTTCTATCTATCTTTGTCTCTCTCCTTCTCTGTTTGTATCATTTCTTTCTCATCTATGACTCCATGTTTATTTTGAATATTAAAATATTTATTAGTAATAATTTATGATCAATATCATTAATAATTTAAAATACTGTGTTATTCAGCAAAAATAATAAAGTCTCTTGTTTCTTATAAAAAAACAGTGACCTTGAAATTCCAACTAATGACCATATAATATACCACATGTTTATTTCTTATTATGAAGATTTCAAATCAGCAGAGTAGACACAGGTATCTTTCCAATATAATAGGGCACTGTGAGGGCTGGAAAGTGTCCAGTGAAATGTCCACATAAGCAGTAAAGGGTTCTAAAAAAATAAAAGTACTTT
The DNA here is from genome assembly GCF_008632895.1 of Mastomys coucha. Classification (NCBI taxonomy): domain Eukaryota; kingdom Metazoa; phylum Chordata; class Mammalia; order Rodentia; family Muridae; genus Mastomys; species Mastomys coucha. The sequence goes on along the minus strand of NW_022196897.1, from coordinate 33,701,368 downwards.
AAGGAGCAGTTCTGGCTTCATTTTCAAACACATTGTCTAGATCTTAGCTCTAAAGAATGAACTAACTACAGTGACCATAGGAACCAAGAAGAAAGGGTATATTTTGGAATAGTTTTCTCAGTCTCTCTTAAAATATTACCAAAAGTCTTGGTAGCTTGAAACAACACTATTATTCATATGATATGACATATCTTATAAATGTAGTATACAAGTGATATAATTTTTTATTTTATAACCAAAACCAAATAACTCCTCAGCTAAACTTAAATGTTGGCATTAGTCCATTAGGGCCTTCCTACTTTATGGTCATCTGTGAAGTCCAGAAATATCCAGAGACTAATCTATCCTGAGAGATATGTAACCGAAGTTTAATTCTGTAACAAATAACTTCACTTAGTAATCCATTAAAGTGGGTATTTTCATTATCTTCATTTTATTGCTGAGTAAGTTTTGGTGCAGTAGTGGAAGCCTGTTTGCTTATCTTCTACCCATCAGCTCTAAATTTCTAAACAATATAGGCCCAAAGCACACATCTTTAAGTAAAAGTTAATGTGATGAAGAATAGTTTGGTAAGAAGATATCTAGAGAGAGGGATGATAATTGTCGGAACACCTTAAGAAAGACCTTTTGTTGTTGTTGTTGTAGTTGTTGCATTATGTTCCCCAGTTTGAAATTGAGATATTTTTGAGTATATGGTTAGTTTTAAAGCTCTTTGTGCATTCTTTATTCTATCCCTTTGTTGTGTATATAGCTGTTAAAGCCAGAAATGAGTCACTCTTTGGAGCTACTGCCAGTATTCTTGATTACCCTCCAGAAACTGACAGTAAGATCTTTATTCTTTTTTTTTTATTAGATATTTTCTTTATTTACATTTCAAATGCTATCCCCTTTCCTGGTTTCCCCTCCGAAACCCCCCCTATCCCCTCCCCCTCCCCCTGCTCACCAACCTACTATCTCCTGCTTCCTGGCCCTGGTATTCCCCTACAGTGGGGCATAGAGCCTTCACAGGACCAAGGGCCTCTCCTCCCATTGATTACTGATTAAGCCATCCTCTGCTACATATGCAGTTGGAGCCAGCCATGAGTAAAACCATGTGTAGTCTTTGGTTGGTGGTTTAGTCCCTGGGAGCTCTGGGGTTACTGGTTAGTTCATACTCTTGTTCCTCAACATTATAGGGCTGCAAACCCCTTCACCACCTTGGGTCCTTTCTTTAGCTTCTTAATTAGGGACCCTGTGCTCAGTCCAATGGATGGCTATGAGCATCCACTTCTGTATTTGTCAGGCACTGTCAGAGCCTCTCAGGAGACAGCTATATCAGGCTCCTGTCAGCCAGCACTTGTTGGCATCCACAATAGTGTCTGGGTTTGGTGATTGTATATGGGATGGATCCCCAGGTGGGGAAGTCTCTGAATTTTCTTTCTTTTAGTCTCTGCTCCACACTTTGTCTCTGCAACTCCTTCCATGGGTATTTTGTTCCCCCTTCTAAGAAGGATCAAAGTATCCACATTTTAGTCTTCCTTCTTCTTGAGTTTCATGTGGTTTGTGGACCACTCCTGGGCATATGCCCAGAAGATGCTCCAACATGTAACAAGGATACATGCTCTTAGCAGTCTTATTTATAATAGCCAGAAACTGGAAAGAAACCAGATGTCCCTCAACAGAGGAATGGATACAGAAAATATGGTACATTTACACAATGGAGCACTACTCAGCTATTAAAAACAATGAATTTTTAAAATTCTTAGGCAAAGGGATGGATCTGGACGATATCATCCTGAGTGAGCTAACCCAATCCCAAAAGAACACACATGGTATGAGTGCATAAGTTGATATTAGCCCCAAAGCTGGTAATACCCAAGATACAATCCACAAAGATCTTTATTTTTGAAGGCACTGCATATATACATTATATAAAATGACTAAGTTGAGTTGATACTCACTTGGAAACTTTACTCTTGTGGGTTTGAGTCCACAGTGCTATTCTCACTGCTACAGTAAAGTAGTAAACATTGTCCTCATTATCCAGCTGTGAACCTGTGAACTGCAATGTCATCTGAATTGGTGAAACATGTCCACCGTTGCAATAGTGGAACCAAGTACTTTCTGGTTGGATTTAAGTCCTACTTTTGAAGATAGAATTCATACATTACACAGTTAGTAGGACAATGGACTTGTGGCTAGACAAGCTTTTATGGAAAACTTAATATTAACTTGCTAGTTATGCCCATAGACTAGTGCATCTCTCAAGTCTCATATAGAATTTTGTTTTGCAGTAAATTTTGATCAACATAGAGATCTCAATTGGTTAACATGCAGAGGATATGAGACTGCAGAATTCTCAGGAATAAGCAGAGCATTTGTATTACACACACACACACACACACACACACACACACACACACACACCTCACCCAGAAGTACCTATGCTCAAGTGTCACAGATCATTGAGGAAAAGGGGAAAAAAGTATCAGAGACAAATGTGGTACATGACAAGAGCAAAGCAGTATTTTACAGAAATACACTATTTGCAGTATACCATGTACTTACAGCAGTTGTGACAACACAAAAAAGACTTGTGCAAGTTCAAGCCAGATACAATCTCAGCATGGAGAGAGAAGTTGGACATCAGAGTTGATGGCTTCTGGGAAAGGAAATTAGTATTCTTTAAGGGTGTCAATACTGATAAGTCATCCATGTTCCAGCAGCTGGCTGCACATTCAAGAGTTGACACAAAGAACAAATGAGCTTAAAATAAAACATAAAGACAACATTGGTTTGGAAGGAAGAGGGTGTAAATGTAGGAGGAACTGTGGGAAGGGACAGATACAATCAGATTATAATAAAAGAAATTTTCAATGAATTAATAATAATTAAATAAATAAAACAGCTTTCTTTTCTTTATTATGTTTTTCATTCCTTGTGAGAGGGAACAGAACATACATAAGATTTTGATACAACAGACACTCCTAGTTTTTAATCGTTGCACTAATACTCTGTCTTTAAATGTATATAAATCATGAGGTTAATATAGTCACTGCTTTTGATTCATTTGAATAAATTCTTAACAATGTAGGATGACTATGTACTATATGAAATGTGTTCTAAATTTAATTTCCTCTTTTGTATGGCTTTGATGGTAAAAGTCCCAAGCTTGAGTTGTTAGTCATAAAAGAACTCATCTCCACCCAATACTTTGCATGGATCATAACAGCATGGCTTGTAGAGAAACTAAGTCCTGTAGACTTTAGCTAACATCTCCAAGGATAAGGACCCACCCACTGATGTCACTAGACAGAAAGGGAATACACCTTCAACATCCCATTCCCGGCTTTTCCTTGCTTCAGTGCAGCACAGATGTCATTTATAATTTTGTTACTATATTCATCTCTACCCATTTTGCTTTTCTCTAAGCTTTCTTTCTTATACTATATATTTCCCCTTTCTAAGAGAAGTTTCAGTTTCATTTACAGTTCAGAATTAATATCACTTGATGCTTAATCCATCCTCAGTGTAAAGTTTATACAGCAGAAGCACATTTCCTTAAAGAAAACTCCTGGATCATATAGCAATCAAGTGACTCTGAAAGCCAAAATGCCAGACTAATGAGCCAGTTGTATAATCTAACTGAAACTCAATGTTTAAAAGATGTATGCTCCCTCTTTCTCTGAAAATCAGCTCAAATTTCTAGCAAGAGGGGTTAACAATATTTTGTGGCATGCTGCAAATTTTCATGCTGCTTATATGTCATGTACAGAAAGTTTATATATCATGTTTAGAGCAAAAGCCAAGTAGAAAATAATGTAAAAACCATATTGAACTGCTAAAATGCATGTCGAAAATTGTGGTCTTTCAACTGGGGCATTTGAAGGTATTGCTAGACTGTACTTGTTAATTGACCTTTATCAGTATAAATAGGAAGTCCCTATCTTTACCATATGTTATTTATTCTTTGCAGTTTTTATACTTAAAGTCAACTTTGTTAAAAAACAATTTACTTAATCTCTCTCATATCACATTTAAAAGAAGCTTCCTGGGGAAAAGGACATTGTCACATCCCATCCTATATCTGCATGGGGAATGGAAGACATAGAACAATTATAATATTCAATGCAACCGCTTCAAAATTCCAACACAATTGACATGGAACTATGGAAAGAGCAATTCTCAACTTTGTATGAAAAAAACAAAATACTCAGGATAGTAAAAACAATACTTAACAACAAAAGAACTTCTGGGAAGAATCACCATCTCTTACCTCAAGCTATACTACAGAACAATAGTCATAAAAATTGCATGGTGCTGGTACAGAGCACACAGGTTAATCAATGGAATAGAATTGAATACCCATAAATTAAATCACACACTTATGTTCAGCAACCAACAATTTGGGAAAAGATCTTTACCAATCCTACATCAGATAGATGGCTAATATTCAATATATACAAAGAACTCAAGAAGTTAAACTCCAGAGAACCAAATAGGCTATTAAAAATGGGGTACAGAGGCCAGGCGATGGTGGCACATGCCTTTAATCCCAGCACTTGGGAGGCAGAGATAGGCGGATTTCTGAGTTCAAGGCCAGCCTGGGCTACAGAGTGGGTTCCAGGACAGCCAGGGCGATCCAGAAAAACCCTGTTTTGAAAAACCAAAAAAAAAAAAAAAAAAAAAAAAAAAAAAAAAAAATGTGTTACAGAACTAAACAAAGAATTTTCAACTGAGGAATACAAAATGGCTGAGAAGCACCTAAAGAAATATTTAATATTCTTAGTTATCAGGGAAATGTAAATCAAAACAACCCTGAGATTCCACCTCACACCAGTCAGAATGGCTAGGATAAAAAGCTCAGGTGACAGCAGATGCTGGAGAGGTTGTGGGAAAAGAGGAACACGCCTTCATTGCTGGTGAGATTGCAAACTGGTACAATCACTCTAGAAATCAGTTTGGCAGTTCCTCAGGAAATTACACATAGTACTAGCTGAGGACCCAGCTATACCACTCCTGGGCATATACCAAGAAGATGCTCCAACATGTAATAAGGACACATGCTCCACTATGTTCATATCAGCCTTATTTATAATAGCCAGAAACTGGAAACAACCCGGATGTCCCTCAACAGAGAAATGAATACAGATAATGTGGTACATCTACACAATGGAGTACTACTCAGCTATTAAAAACAGTGAATTTATGAAATTTTTAGGAAAGTGTATGGATCTGGAGAACATCATTCTGAGTGAGGTAACCCAATCACAAAAGAACACACATGGTATGCACTCTCTGATAAGTGGATATTAGCTTAGAAGATCAGAATACCCAAGATACAATCCTCAAACAACAAGAAACTCAACTCAAGAAGGAAGACCAAAATGTGGATACTTCATTTCATCTCAAAAGGGGGAACAAAATACCCATGGAAGGAGTTGCAGAGATAAACTATGGAACAGAGATTGAAGGAAGGACAGACAATCCAGAGACTGTTCCACCTGGGAATCCTTCCCATATTCAATTATCAAATCCAGACACTATTGTGGATGCCAGCAAGTGCTAGCTGATAGGAGCCTGATATAGCTGTCTCCTGAGAAGTTCTGACAGTACCTGACTAATTCAAAAGTAGAGGTTCACAGCCATCTACTGGACTGAGCACAGGGTACCCAATGAAGGGGCTAGAGAAAGGACTCAAGGAGCTGAAGGGTTTGCAGCCCCTTAGGATGAACAACAATATCAACTAACTAGTACCCTCAGAGCTACCAGGGATTAAGCCACCAATCAAAGAGTACACATGGTGGGACTCATGCATCCAGCTGCATATGTAGCAGAGGATGGCCTTATCGGTCATCAATGGGAGGAGAGGCCCTTGGTCCTTTGAAAGTTTTATGCCCCATTGTAGGGGAATACCAGGTCCAGGAAGTGACAGAGGGTGGTTTTTTGAGCAGGGGGAGGGGGGGAGGAAAAGGGTTTTTTTGTTTTTTTGTTTTTTATTTTATTTTATCTTTTTCTTTTTCTTTTTTTTTTTTCAGAGGGGAGACTGGGAAAGGAGATATCATATGACATGTAAATAAAGAAAATATCGAATAAAAAAGAAAAAATGTTCTGGCCTCTGCTCCAGCCATGTATTCATAAGGATGGATATAGCACTCATCTCATCACTTCATTTGAGGAAATAAAACCAACATTTACATTTAAGGGAAGATGTTTAGACAGCATTCCTATTGTACATTGTAGAATCAGAAGTATCTTGTTAGATGAAAAAATCCAGCAAAGACAATGATAGGGTCTCAAGTTCCAAAGAACACTGAGCTCATATGTCAAAGGCCTTGCAGTATGTGGCAAAGCTCATTAAACTAGTGAAAATATTTTCTAAATATTGGTAAGTAGAGCCATTATGTAAGTTTCATAATATAAAATCAAATCATAACAAATTAATATTTTTTAAAATACACTATTTGAATACTATAACAGCACATTTTTCTCATTAATAGAAAAAGATATCAGTTTACAGAATTTACTCTTCTACTAGAAGAGAGACAATTAGAGGTGCTTTTCCTCTGATCCAATGAGCTACTCCACTACAGCACAATGTCACAAGTAGACAGCATAAGTACAGCATGCTGCTCTTAACCAACACCTTAGCTTTCAGGTTCCATCTAAAGACCCCTATGCTTCCATTATCAAAGTTTGTATAAAGCAATAAATACAATTAAACGTTTTCATAAATGGATATATTAACAGTTATCCAAATTGAGTACCTATGCATATCATGGGGAGTAGCGTATATTCCCTGTTACAGGAAAACCAGAGGCAGGAAAATTGTTTAAGCCCAAAAGTTCCAGGCCTACCATGGCAAACTAATGAAGATCGTGTCTTTAGTGTAGCAACAAGGATTTTATGATAAAGTAAATTAGAATTAAAAACATATTTTATTTTTCTTTTAGATAGAAATCTTTAATGAGCTTATTAGTGTTTAGAAGAGACATTAAAGACTTTGTACTTATGAGTATCCTGGTTTTATAGTACTTTCTCTGCTAGCCTGAGCTCCCTTGGCTAGACACTATCTTAAGGGAGCATGAAAAAAGAATTAAATACAATAATCCAAATTTTAGTCAACCCTCTTGTGGGACTTATTCTAGTACAGAAATATTAGCAGGTGGCCGTGGATGCAAACGATTGACATTTCATTTGCTTCTGATCAAAGGATGTGAACATGCTGGATGAGATGGTGGCTCACAGAACACTTCTTCATTGTAAGAATCATAAGGCAGTGAAGCAGGAGTATATTGAAACTATTTTATTGTATCCCTGGCTCAGAGAAATGACTATCTAAAAATTCTCTAGAATTGGTAGTGGGCTTTTTGTGTTCTATTGGGTAGTGGAGGGAATTTTTCTCAGTTGCTCACTCTGTCCATTCTGGTAGTATCCCTTTCCAGGGCTGCCCTCAATTGAAATATTCCACCCAAGGTCCAGCTCAGCTCCCTCTTGCTTTTATACGATTGTGTTTGGTCTGTCACAGACACTCAGAACAACTGCTGAGCATCCTTCTCATAAATGTTTCATATACTTGATGACAGTATTTATCCCTTAGTTTCCACATATTTGGATTTTATTCAATATCCTTTTGGTTGATGTGGAGGAAAGGGAGACAGCACTTATGCTTCATACTGCACATTGCTGCCAGCACAATGTGAAACACAAATTGATAATGTCAGATCCCGCTTGCAATTTTGTAGTGATTTCCCACTGTCTTCAAACTAAGCCCAACCATCATAACATAGGCCAAAAGATCTCTCATCCCAGACATACCGAAAAAAAAAAAAAAAAAAAGTAACAAGGCATTCTGTTTTGAAACTCAGTTCCTTTGTGTTATGTTATTTTCTCTGCCTCCAATGCACATTTCTGTCTTCTTCAGGTTAATGACTACTCATGCTGTGCTAGTTTTAAACAGCAGTTAAATTAAAGGTTCCCTGTGCCCACATGACATAATTATTCACTTCTGCAGTTGTCTATGTTATTCTATCTTCTTTGGCTCCTCTTACAATCTTACAATGTAATTGCAAATTTACGCATGTTTCCCACACTGGGTGTAACAACCCTGACTATAGTGTAGGCCTAAATCCTAAAATCTAATAAAATGATCACTGATAAAAGTAAATGATTCTATCATGTTACCAGAATTAAGGAATAGTGAATCCCAGGCAAACACTAGAGTGCAGTCAAAGTGGCAGGCTTATTCCACCAATTCAGCCACAGTTCAAATCCCATCACATTAACTTACTGTCCTATAGACCTTTGTCATTTCCAGGTGATATGTTAGTAAGAAAATAAAAGTAAAGAAGGAATTGATATTTTTATATGTAAATGGGTTCAACTTTTATTTATTATCCATGATTATATCATGTATCTATATTCTGTCTCAAGAGAATTTAGGATGGTTAATAGTTTGTACTGTGTATATTTTTCATTACAAAAATAAAAGTCTTATGAACAAGAAGAAAGTCAGATCCTATATGTCACTTCTACAGTGGCCTGAAGAATGTTTACCACATATTCAGCATTCAATAACTATTGGACACATTTATAGCCAACTGACCCAGCTTCCTCCTCAAAACAATGTATTTTCTACCCAAATATGTTGGGATGTGTGGCATTCCACTGGAACTTGGTTGACTTAACTAAGGCTAAGTTATTAGAGAAACTGGCTTCAAAGTCTATCCTTGTCCCAGCACTTGTGGCAGAACCAGGAGGATTTCTTGAGTTCGAGGCCAGCCTGATCTACACAGTGAGTTCCAGGAAAGCCAGTGATACACAGAGAAACCCTGTCTCAAAAAAACAAACAAACAAACAAAAAACAAAACAAAACAAAATGTCTATCCTTGTAGTTAACAACTGCCAAGAACAACAACACTCCAGTATAACAAAGGACACAAACTTGGGTGGGCAAGAAATGTCTGTGTGTGGATTTTGGAAGAATTGCAGTATAGGACTGATTATGACCAAACTTCATGTTTGAAACTCTCAAAAACAAAAGAAACATTTTAATATATTTTTTAACTTAGCAGGATTTAACTTTTCTGCTTGAATTTTTATAAGCTTGAAGGTATTCTTCTTTATTACATATTCCCTCTTAACCTTGTAGGCATTAAAGACAATAAACAAATAAGTTACTGTGCAAACATAACTTAGTAATTTAAAACTTTTAAATTGATCAAATATATTATTATTTAATAAGTTGATATATACTTGTTATTCGTTTAAAACTCATTCAAGAAGTTTACACAACATTAATTTTTTAAAATTCTAAACTGTACTACTGAGAACATATTTATTCCTTATATTCCTTATCACTTTTAGGTACATTCTATGCATGCTGTTTTAGTTAAATACTTGCGTAGACAGTAGAGTGTAGAGTATGATGAATTCCAGTCTCTTACCCAATTCCATTTAATTTATTAAATTAAAATAATATTCAAGCAAATATTTATTAAGTATATCCCGTATTCCAGAGACTCATCTGCATGCTTAGAATGTATTAGGAAATTAATGTAAGATACTTACAGATTATAGGTTCATTCTAACTAGAATTCATGTCAACCAAGTATTATCGAGGTCTTGTTCTCTTCGTATTACTAAACCCAGGGGTTAATTTTTTATTTTATTTTGACACATATTGATTGCAATTACTACTTGCGTTCTATAACAGCATCTGCATATGCCTTCCAGGATGACACCTACTGAAGTCATTTTGTTTCACTGTGTCATTATTTGTATCTTTTCATCTCCCTATGATCTAGCTCCTCAAACATACTGAGTTCTCTGAGATTTAGTTAGGCAAAGCTCTTTAATTTGTTCATATTTTTCTCAATAATTTATTTTAATCTCACAGATTTTAGTATTCTCATCACACTGACACTTCTACCACTTCAACTCTACTATTCTCCACTTAACATGTCCTGTTTGAATGTTGATAAAATATGAACTCTAACATGAATGAGCTAAGGCAGACTCCAGATATCTAATGTCCTACCCCAAATCCACACTTTCGGTGGCAGTTTTTCACATAATAGAGGGGATCCATTAGTTTATTTTTTATTTTCTCAAGTGAATTGCCTGGTATCTTCCTGCATCTTATCTTTATTTCAGTTTGTAAATCATTCTCCAGTAATCCTATAAATGTTAATATTAATATTTAAGTCTAACAAGTTTTCACTATTTAATGACTGAAGCATTTACATTATTTATCCACATGTTTGCTGAGATTTTTGCAACTGATACCCTCTTACAAACCTTGTCTTCTCAAGAGAGCGTAATGAACCTCTTAGAAGTGGAGCAGATAATGTTACTAGGTATTTTAATGAAACCTCGTAGCTTATATTTTGCTCAAATTTAAAATCAAAACTTTTCATATTTCTAGTCCATTTTTAATACTGTCATTGCTGTCTTTACTACCTAGGATATCCCTCAGACTGATGTAGGAACACTGGTATATTTCTTGCTGCATAGTCTATCAGGAATCACTTACTTCATTTCATTTTATTTATTGCTCCTTCCTTTGAATTCTTTTTCTACTGGAACTCTCTGATGTTCCCCTTATTTTCCATACTTCCCTGCTTAGTGATTTTTTTCTTTCATTTTTTAAAATTTATGTTTTACTTATTCACTTTACATCCTGCTCACTGCCCCCTTCCTGGTCACCCCCTCCCACAATCCTTCCCACATACCACCTTTCCTTCTCCACTGAGTGAGTGGGGGAATACCTGGATATCCTCCAGCCCTACCACTTTCTGCAAGATTAGGTAGTCCCTCTTCCACTGAGGCCAGAGAAGGCAGCCCAGCTAGAAGAACCTTATCCCACATACAAAAAGCAATAGCATTTGGGACAGCACCCATTCCAGTTGTTAGGGACCCACATGAAGATCAAGCTGCACATCTGTTCCATGTGAGAGGAAAGGCCTAGGTCCAGCCTGTATATTCTTTGATTGGTGGTTCAGTCTCTGAGAGACCCAAGGATCCAAGTTAGTTGACTCTGTTGGTCTTCCTGTGGAGTTCCTATCCCTTTAGGGGCGACAATCCTTCCTCTTATTCTTCCATAAGAGTCCCCAAACTCCATACAGTGTTTGCCTGTGGGTATATGCCTCTGTATGAGTCAGTTAGTGGGTCAGGCCTCTTAAAGGACAGCCATACTAGACACCTGTCTACAAGCAGGTATCATTAACAATGTCACAGATTGATGCTTGCCTATGGAATGTGTAGAAGTTGGGCCAGTTACTGGTTAGTCATTAACTCAGTCTCTGCTCTATCCCTAATCCCTGCATTTCTTGTAGACAGGGTAATTTGGGGGTTAAAAGTTTTGTGGGTGGGTTGGTGTCCCACTACCAACCCATCATTACCTCAGGATTCCTGCCTGGCCACAGAAGGCAGCCTCCCCAGGCTCCATATCCCCAATGCTGTGAGAACATCTAAGGACACCCCCATTGATTCTTGGTATCCTCCCCTATACCAGGTATTCATCTCTTGCTGGAGATGCTCCCTATCTCCCAATCCTCTTGGCTACAGATTTCTATTCATTCTCATGACCATTTGGCTATTTCCCTGCCCCTCCCAACACCTGACCACAAACTCCTGCTCTCCCCTCCCAATCCCCTCTCCCACCCAGTTCTCTTCATCCATCTGCCTACCGCTGCCATTCCATTCCTCCTTTCAAGAAAGGCTCAAGCATCCTTGCTTGAGCTCTCCTTCCTGTCCAGCCTCCTTGGATATGAATAGTGTACCATGGCTAATACACACTTACAAGTGAATCTATCCCATCTTCAGACCAATCACCCATGCTATTGCTGATACTAAGAAGTGCTTGCTGACTAGAGTCTGATATGGCTGTTTCCTGAGAGGTTCTACCAGCACCTGACCAATAGAGATGCAAATATTCATAGGCAACAATTGGGCTAAGCTCAGGGACCCAAATAGAAGAGCTAGGGGAAGGACAGAAGGAGCTGAAGGAGATTACAACCCCATAAGAAGAACATTATCAACTACCTGGACCACCCAGAGCTCCCAGAGACAAAACCACCAACCAAAGAGTACACATGGAAGGATCCATGGCACCAGATAAATATGTAGAAGAAGATAGCATTATCTGACATTAATGGGAGGGGAGAGAAGTTTGATGCCCCAGAGTAGGGAGATGCTAGAGGCGTGAAGCAGGAGTGGGTATGGGTAGAGGAGCATACTCATAAAGGCAAAGGGGACAGAGAAAGGGGAATGGGATGGAAGGACTTGTGGAGAGGTAACTGGGAAGGGGGATATCATTTGAAATGTAAATGTATAAAATGATTAAAGAAAAAAAGAACAAAATGAGAGAAATGTTCAAATTCCTTAGTTATCTGTGAAATACAAGTTAAAACAACTATGAGATATCATCCTATACTTTTCAGAAAGGCTAAGATCAAAAACTCAAGAGATAGCACATGCTGGCAAGAATGTGGAACAAGGGGAACACTTTTTCAATGCTGTTGGGAGTAAAAACTTGTATAACCACATTGGAAATCAGTTTTGTGGTTTCTTAGAAAACTTGGAATAGTTCTACCTTAAGACCCGGCTATATCACCCCTGAGCATATACTCAAAACATGCCCTACCATCCCCAAAAGATACTTGCTCAACTATATTCATAGCAGTTGTATTTGTAATAGCCAGAAACTGGAAACAACCCAGATGTCTATCAACTGAAGAATGGATAAAGAAAATGTGATACATCAATACAATGAGATACTATTCAGCTATAAAAAACAACGATTTCATGAAATTTGCAGGCAAATGTAAGGATCTTGGGAATTTCATCCTGAATAAGACAACCTAGTCCCAAAAGCACAAGTATGGTATGCATTTGCCATGCACACTTGTCTACTCCAGTCATATCCAAAATATCGGAGATAAAATCTTGATTAAGGATAAGAGGCAATACGGATCCTAAAGGAGTTCTGTGCCTCCTGGATATTCAGACAGTCGCTGGTATCTCCTAACTCAGACGTGTTCCAGATCAGTCTTTCCAATCGTCAACACGCCCTCATAATTAGGCATAAAGGTACCCCAAGAAATGATTCGTAAATGGCTAAGATTGGACATTGTATCCTGGCCAGCACAATATTTCCAACCTATCCTAGGTTAATATCTAGCTTTTCATAACTTGGAATTTCTCTCAAGGAATCTGCCTTGCCAGACCTAGCAACAGAGCTCGAGCACATTCCTTAGGGCAATAGATAGTTTACAATAGTTAGAAATGTTTTGCATACTAGTGAGTAATGAAGGGCTTCCACTCAAGGACATTAGCTAAAAGTGTTAGGTTAGAACCCTAGTCATTGCCTCCAGCAAAACCAGAGAATTAGAATAGGAATACCAAATTAGCCCCAGCGGGGAGGACACCATTGCTCTTCCACTTGCTTCACAACTGGATACATGATCTTGGTCAGTAAGATCACCGACCTTGATGTGACTGTCACCTGCCTACGTGACTCTTATCATCTGCCCTGCTTGCTGTATGCTACTTAAGCCTGCTTGTCACTTTGTATAAGGACAAGGACTTGGACTTGTATGCAGGACTAATGCTATGGACTCGCAGAAGGACTCACACTAGAACTTAGATGGGCTAGGACTCAGATTCATGCAATCCGCAGTCCCCTGGGCCCAGAACACTTGGACCCCGGGGGATGCAGCACCAGTCCAGAGGAGATAGCTACTGCTTTAGACCCAGTGTGTTTTAGATGGCCTCAGATGTACCTTAACTGCTGAGCTGCCAGATTTACCATCTCTCTTTTGCAATGACTATAAAATTCTGATGCCATTTTAAAGAAATAGATCCAGATTCAAAACACCCTTGTGTCGGCTCTGTTTGTCATTCTTCGCCTATGCCTTGTCAACCTGACTAGGACCCCGTTTGAGGGAGGCCCAGATCTGCCGGCCTTGCGGCAGATGGCGCCTGAACAGGGACTCCAGCAGGTAAAATTTTTCCTTCTTTCTTTCCTTCCTCTTTCTTTCCTTATTTCTCAGACAAGGCTAGGATCTCGCAAAGAGTTCTGCAGACTCACTGGTAAAGGATTACCAGTTATGGCAAGTAATCTTGATATCCATGGGGCAGTCAGAGTTGTGCCTAGAAGCCTCACCAGCAGTGGAGAATTCCCCACGCTGTAGCAAAGAAGGGACAGAAGTTCAGCGCATATGTGAAAAGTCAGGGGAGTGAAGTCACATGTTTCGGCTGCAGGGAGCCCGCACATCTGAGGAAAGACTGTAAGAGTCCCTCAGGAATCAGGAAATAAGAATACTCCTCCAGGTCCTTGCCCAGGTTGTGGTAAAGGAAAAATGAATGTAAATGAAAGTTCCATAAAGATGGAACTCTGCTCATTGAAGAAGCAGGTGAAACTGCCCAGGCAGTGGTGGCTCAAGCCTTTAATCCCAGCACTTGGGATGCAGAGACAGGCAGATTTTTGAGTTATATGTGAGAGATAAAATGATTATTGACTTATAAGTTATTGGGTATGGTAAAACGTTGTAACATTGGTAACTAAAGGTTAGTTTAAAGCTGGTAACTCAGGTAACACGTGGCATTAAAGGTAAACACGTGGCATGAATCAGTCAAGATGGCCGAAATCTCAACAGAATACTTCAGTTAGAGTTTTACAGCCACTTAGCATAATCTAAAGGCAGCGACTTAAGTTGCAGGTCATTTACCAAGTGGTAGAATTCAGAAGAGCTGTTTAGTTTAGTAGCTGCTTAATATCATATAATAGCTATTTTGTAATTAAAATTTCATACGTCAATACAATGACATACTATTCAGCTATAAAAAACAAAGATTTCATGAAATTTGCAAGCAAATGTGTGAATCTTGGGAATATCATCCTGAATAAGACAACCTAGTCCCAAAAGCACAAGTATGATATGCATTCACTTATAAGTGTATGTTAGCCACATAATTATTATTACTATTATTATTATTATTATTATTATTATTATTATTATTATTATTATTTGCCTTTTTATCTTTTTATTCATTCTTTTTTTTGCAGTCCAGACTTTATCCCCCTCCTTGTCTATCCCCACAGTTCTACATCCCAATGGACCTTCTCTTCCATCTCCAAGAAGATGTCCCCACCCCTGACCCCTACTAAACCAGACCTCCCCACTCTCTGGGGACTCAAGTCTCTTGAGGGTTAGGTGCATCTTCTCTACCTAAGTCCAGACCCGGCAGTCTTCTTTACAACAGTCAGCTTTCTTTACAACAACTTAAGGTATGTGGAGAGGTTATTTTACTTTGTATAGACTTTCTCACGCTGTATCTTCTTTATAGACAAGATACAGTTTTAAAGTGTTTTTGTCTTTTTACACTTTCTTTGAATATTTTGGTTTCTAATTTTGTGGTTTTCAACAGTGTGTGTGTGTTTTTGTTTGTGTATGCATACACGTGTATGTGTGTATATATCTTCATGTGTGTGTCTGTGTTTGTGTGTATGTGTGTGTTTATTTTTATTTGACTTTCTAAATTAGTATGAGAGAAAGAAAGGATATGGAAATGATGTTCTGGAAGAAGTAAAGGGAGAGGCAAAGCATGATTGTAGGGTGTAAACATTTTTTCAGGAAAAAATATTTTTAAGTTGGTTAACAAATAATGTGCCCATATAGACATTCAAATTTTTTTAAAAAAAAACCAATTAACCTTTTCATGTGTCACACCAAGTCTGAAACACTAATTCTTAGATATAGAGGAATTTTAATACAGCAACATGGCTACATTGGCTGAAATACACAAAACATTAGCATACATATTTAATTCCAAACAATGTAGGTAAGTTTACTTGATCGAAGAAGGCAGATATGTTTGAAAGTGATTTCTAATTGAGGAGCAGACAAAGTTGTAAATCAGAGAAAGATTTGACAAAATGAGTAAGAGATAGGAAATGCTCAACTCTCAGGAGAACGGACAGAAAAGGAGTCTACTTGAGATCAGGCACAGAGGTGGGGGAAGGGATGGAGGGAGGGAGAAAGGGAGAGGGGGAGAGGGGGGAGAGGGAAAAAGGGAAAGAGGGAGGGAGGAAGGGAAGGAAA
>NW_022196897.1:33647842-33685014 GCF_008632895.1 Mastomys coucha | reverse complement strand
GAGGGAGGGAGGAAGGGAAGGAAGGAGGGAGGGAGGAAGGAAGGAAGGGAACCAAGACAGTTTTCCAAACAGGTTGCAGAGAGAGCAAGCTAGACATTGGTGAAGACAGAATGAGCTAAAGAATAATGAGTCAGAGGGTTAAACAAATTATGAAAGGTAACAAAGAGCAAGCAGGAAATTTAGGAGTCTAGGAGATGTCTCTGACCAAAAATTCTAAGAGAAGAAATGCCACTGACAAGATATGTTAACTGGTGCAATAGTGGCACAAACATTGCATAGCTAACCATGCCCTTTCTGATAGTTATTAAATCTCAGCCAAGAAAAAGAAACACAAACCTGGCATCATTATTGAGCTAAGAACATAGGGATAGACAGATAACAAGTCTGAAGGAGAACCTATTACTATAATTCTACTATGTGGACATAGCAGTAAATTGATTCCTAATGATTTCGATGACGTCTATACTTTAATGACTATCTCCACCCTCAACTGAGATGCTTCTATTTGCAGTATACAATTATTGCCACACAGGCTCACAACTATCCAAGGTGCAGAGGAATAGACTATAGAATGCTCAACCTTAAAGGAACATATATTCTGCATTTCTTACTCCCATGGATCAGGGATCACTGAGCAAAGGAGGAAAAAGTATAAGAACCAGATGTGGTGAAAGACTACAAGGAAACATGATCTTCTGAGCACAGCGGGACAGCTGCACATGTGAGCTCATAGCTGTTGAGACAGCATGTATAAAACATGTGAAAGCCAAAGAAAGACCAAATCTCAGAATGGAGAATGGAGTCAGCAACAGAACCCTATTTGAGAATTACTCAGGCACAGAACTTTATTCCATAGTGTAGAGTTAAGGTCACTGGTAGATGTTGGGAGAGTAAGAGACAAGTTGGTTTAGTAAGTCAACCAGCTTCAAGTCCAAGGACACATATTCAAGAATATTCAGGTAGAACATTTTAATCTTGAAAGATCAATGCAAAAACAAAAGCAGAGAACTTGAGAGGACAGTGAAATGAGGGTATAACTGGAAATTATTGAGGGTTGAATATAATCAAAACATATAATAGGAAATTCTCAAATAATTGCAAACAATAAAATTTGAAAAAGTATAGCAGGACAAATTGGCATAAACAGATATCAGGTTAAGTAGAAGAATACAAATTAATTTCTCCAGTAGTATCAGCCCAGCAGAGTTAGGAAAAGCTGGAATTGATAAATGGCAGTATTATTCTTGAATTTAAATTTCCAGATTTCCCACAGAACTTATGTGAAGATCAGGGAATCAGAAAGATCGTTCATATTCCCAAATAGCCCTTTAATCAAAAACCTCTTTGACAACTTTCTCAAGCTTAAACTCAGTTATGGCAATGAATTGGGAAAGTCTATTGACCTAAAAGCACATATTGCAAAACTGTTTTCATGTTATATTAAAGTATTTTAAAGATTGGATGAGGAATCAGAGGCATGGATCCACAATTTGGTATGACATGCATCCTTTATGATTTTCATTTAGAAATATTATTCTGGATGCCTTCAACTCTTGCTGTGGCTTATCATTGTAGTTCCAACAGATTAAATAAGATGTCCCAAAGTGAGGGTAAATATTGTTCTCTACTAACCACTTAAGCTACAATTCAGGACTGTAAACAACTTAAGAAAGTTCATTTGGCCCTATCTCAACAGGTTTTCTAAATACCTCTGCCTAAATAGTTTACATGATAGAGCTAAAGCAAATATAGAAACTATTTTCAAAGAAACATAATTTGGAAAATGAAAACTAGATTTGGGCATAGAGAAGATATAGTATGAACAGCAGAAAAAAATGACAGAAAGGAAATTAAAGACATTAGTTTTTACTGTAAAATTTGAAAATATATTTTCAAGTACAATATGATTACTTTTGGTGATATATAGTGCTTAGCTTATTGTTATTTGGCCACTAAGTTATATTGCAAATACAAAATATTGTCCACATTTTTAGGGTATAGTAATACCTGTGGGAATAAATTAATTGATCACTAAAATAGATGAATTTGTGGTATTAGAAGTGGTTTTCTAAAAACAGAGCAAACAATTGTTATTTTAAATCTTTAGTTATATAAAATGTGTTTGATGGGTTTCCAAAGTTGGGCAACACAATTGACATTCTTGCAATAAAACACAATCTGTTTTATATTTTTTTTATAATCAGTTGTACAATAATACAAGTTTGATGATTGAATTCTGAAATGAGTAGCAGTCTCACTTATCTTCAACCTTTCTGACTACATGTATTTAACCTGAGACAGAGAAATGAAATGTAAAGCCAATTGAAAAGTACATGATATGAAAGAAAGGACACAGAGTACAGGCAATTTTTTTTTCAGATTTTAAAATCTCTGTGTCCTCCTCAAATATACTTAAATTACAACATTAGGTATTTTCTCTGTGTACCTTTGAACATTTGCCTTGTTAGTCATAAATTTATTTGAGAAAAAATAAAATACATATTTTAAAGCTATCTTCCTAATTTCGCAAGTAAAAAAGGAAGTAGCAGAAGGGCATTTTTCTTGGGTGACTAGACATTTGGGGAACAAACAGACTGTTCTAACAGACGAGCTAAAGGTCTGTCAACCAGAGAAGTGGGAGGTCCTCCCTCTTCTGCCTGCTGAAGGGAGAATATTGAAACAAAGCCAGAGTGCAAACTGATCAAGAAAAATACATAGACAAACTGCTCAAGAAAATAAGATCTACACTAGAAGTAACTATTGGAATAATTGAAATTATGTGTGAATATTTACATAAACTTTTTATCATGATTCTTCTTGAGTGGATACCTTCTGAAGTTCCACCATCCTCTTCTTCCACTGATATCTGACATAAACATGACCCAAGTTTTCTGATGGTATGTGAAGTCCTTCTGATTGCAGTGGCCACTCCTTTGCTCCATTAGCTATAATCATGTAAACTCACTGTGCCAGGTGGCCTCTGTACTCTTTATGATTCTAGTTTGAACCCTCCAGGTAGTAACTGTTTGACTCAGAACAAGCAACTGAAAAATCCTTTAGTTTGCTCTTTTCTTTTATAAAAATCATCTACTAGAGAAACTTTCAGTTATGTTTATAAACTGTTTATGATGCCAAAAGCAAACTATCCTAAAGGACTTAAGATACCTATTTATACAAAGTTGAAATGCATGTGACTTAAGAAATACTTGCAAGCCTTGAGCCAGCTGAGCAGTTAAGGTGCTCACTGCCTAGCTTGGGACTTGAACTATGTATCAGGAACCACATGATGGGAGAAGAGAACTGACTCTTGCCTGATGCTCATGTGTCCACAAACATATTTTTCCTTCCTATTCATAACAATTATTGCTGTTATAAGGTACCTTTTTGGGCTTATTTAAAGTGAGCACCAGTCTTATGAAAAATGAAAGCTTGTCAGGGGCTGGCGTGAGCAGATGACATGAGTTAGTAAGAATTTACACTTTATCCCAAGCCCTGAACAGATGAAGGCATTAGCAAAGAATAAAAGACACTAACACATTCCTTTCATAATATAGAATATATGGAGACCAGAAGGGTATGATGACTTACTTAGAATTGTGCAATCATTTCTGAGAAAAAGCATTGTTAGTGCAGAGAAAAAACTCAGGAGCAGTGTGACTAAATCCGTCAAAAAATTGAAACATTTGAGGATCATAGTGTTGTTCTGAGAATTTTCTGTTGTTTCCATTATAAGTATAATTAAAACTGCCTGCTCTTTCTTCTTTGTTTCTTTTTTTAAGAAATAAGTTATCTCTACTAACTGGGTGGTCCTGCAGGCAATTTCACAGTTGAGTCCAACCAGAATCTGAAGCTAAAGCTAAAGCTAAACATAGAGCTCCTCCTTCTGCCCTGGTCTTTATTTCTTTTAAGGATTTTTTTTGTTTGTTTGTCTGTTTGTTTGTTTTTGTGATACATAGGTAATAAAATAAACAAGAAAGTTTCAAAATATCGAATTTTTTCCATAAAAATTTTGACTCTTAGAAGTGGTGCTTAAAGACATTTTGGTACTGTGTTCACGTTTCAACTCCTTAGATTGGACAGATAAGTCAGTATTGTGTTGTCCAAGCCCAGTTCAAATGTTTATTTCAGTTACTAGATAGAAAGGCTTTCCCTGCATTAGTATATAAATAGAGAAAGAGATCAAATGTTCCAGATTATCTGCGTACCCCAAATGGTCAGGATATCCTATGGACAAGTATTCTATCCAAATCCATGGGATACAACAGTAGAGTTTTCATCCCAGAAAGGAAAAAGAAGAGTTTGATCTGACAACGTTGAGCTTCTATGTTGCCCATTGATATTTTTGTTTATATTTCCAATAGGTAATCTTTAAATGACTTTGCAAAGTTCCACAATTGATTTTAATCCCTTAAATGGAGGGTGAAGGACTTGAAATATAGTGAATGTTTTCAGCTTCAATTTCTGACATGGGTCCTTAGTAGTAAGAGAACTCTTGTCACAGAGTCACACATTTGGTAGGTACTTGATTGGCCTATGTTAACTCTTGAACTATATATGTGGTGGAATTTAAGAGACAAGTTTCTGCAAATGCAGGCAAAAAATGTGTACAGAGGAACTATTAAGCAATACAAAGAAACTCTGAAGGATGAAAATTTTTTGTCACAGTATTAGCTTTGAAATCCTTGCCAAAACTTCTTAATGGATTGTAATCATTTTGAAGATCATTTCCATAGTATAAATTATCAAAAATATAAATAAAGTATGACTAAAGTGGAAAAAAGTATTACAATTGAATTCAGTATACTTAGGACACATTAATATTGGTTATGAAATTTTATTTGAATTCGTTGTCATGTGTACATGTATGTTGTAGATTATGCTATAAAATTTATATTTCATTGTATTGTAGAAAAGAATTACAAGAAATTCCCCACTAGAGTTATGATTCATGCTTGCTTTTTGAGTGTCCATGGCTTGGCTTGTCAACTGCTTGCTGAGTGGGAGAGTCACACCGACACCTAACATATAACAATATTGGCAAATGAAGATCTTTGAGAACATGTGCCATGTATGAATCCAGCTTAGGCAGGTTTTCAACTTGTCCATAATGTACTCATTGGTTTGGAAATCTGTAGAGGTACCTGTCACTTGGTATGGATGGATTTGTCTGACTTCTTGTCAAATAGATGTTTATTGACTAAATTCTATTTTGTTGTTTTGTCCCAGAAAGCTACATTGGCACGAATCTCTGTGGATATTTGGCTAGTCATTGGTAACCAGAGATGCCAGCTAGAGTTTTTACTGTTTTTATGGTGCCAGCTGCTTTCTTGGCTTGGGTTTCTTTTGTTCAGATTGTAAATGAGGGCAAGACACCCAAATCCACCCCAGTGTGTTCAGTGGGAAATGACAAGAGCCCAATAGCTTAAGGCTAAGCAGCATGAGCTTTCATGAATGAGGGGTCAGATACAGTAGTGATTGTCATTGTGGAACTGTGCTAATGGCTGCTATGCCTAAAAGGTGTGTGTGTGTGTGTGTGTGTGTGTGTGTGTGTGTGTGTGTGTGTGTGTGTGTGTGTGTGTAAAAGAGACTGGGAGGAAAATAAAAAGACTAGTTTTTCTTTAACCTATAAGAAAGCCTATTAAGCAAAAAAGAAGAGGCTCAAAGTTGTGAGGATGTGATAGATGATTTAAAGCATTAACACATTATTTTGTGGATAATTTAACTTGTGATGACAGAGGAATGTTTCTTACTAGAGAAAGAAATTTCTTTCTTGTGTAGAGTAGTGGGAAATATGTCAAGCCTGCTTGGTGTGGAATAAGGAGCAACCACCTGAAGAGGCTAGGGGTCACTCTCACCTACTGGGATGCACTGGAAAGGGACCAGCTTAGAAGTCTGTTTAAAAAAAAAATCTTTACTTTGCAGTATAGCCCAATTGTGCTACCTTTGAGCTATAGAGGTTACACAATGACAGAAAATGAAAATGTTAAGTTACTTCTTTTGTATTAATAAAATTGTGATATGAGAAATAAAATTCTATTCCTTAGCAAAAAAAAAAGTTTTCAATTTTACTCTTTTAATAGTTACAATTTTCCTTCCACTAATTCGAAATGATTTATATACCCCTAAACAAGTTCTTCTGCAATGATAAAATGTGAAAATCTAATAATGAGTTCTTTATGTCTTTAATATATGCTTGCAGTGAAGAAAAAGAAGAAAAATATTGAGTCCTCTCCTAATTCCTAAGACTTGTTTGCTTTGTTGAAGGATAAGAAAAGTCCGGTGTCAAAACTGGCATTTTCACATTGATTTTTTTTTTTTTGTACAAGACCCCATTCTGAATTTTATTTATTCTGGCAACTTAGGTTATCTTTACATCAATTGTACTAAAGGCCAGTAAGGTACAGTACTAGACCAGAGAATTCACAGTGGTAAGTCACGTGTCACAGTATGAGGAGCTTCTTTCTTCCCTTTTATTCTCATCTTCCCCATAATTCCATCTTCTAAGCTCTTCGCCTCTAAGTGTTCAGAAAATCTCAAACATCCTGTTTGTCTTCTGATTCCATGGCAGATTAAAAATAAAATAATGAGTCCTATGTGAAGCATGAAGGCAAAAGGGGAATACTTTGTGGGGTTCAGGGAGAAAATGAGGAGACAAAGCTGGCAGGAATGGCTATGGGGAAGTGAAGAAGAGTAAAGCATTATAGCATACATCTGTGGAAACATCACTATGCATACCATTATTCTGTATAACAAAATTAATTTTTTAAACACACTATATACTGGTAATCTTATCAATGTATGGTTTTTTTTGTCTGTATTTAAAAATGAGATTCCTCTAAGGAAATGAACTCCTCCAAAATCCAGAAGAAAAAGCAGAGACACACCCTAGGTTCCACCCATCCATGAAATAAAATGAGAACTTCATATTTTTTAAAAAAGAAATTCCATAATAATTGGCTTTCTGCTGTCTTGCATGAAATCATGAGACATGAAACACTTGCCAAATACTTCTAAGCCTCTTAGCGTGATCAACCTCTTGTGAGTAATGAAAAGGGATTCAGACAGATTCCTTCACTGCTGAGATCACAAACATACAGAAATCTATGAAATCAGCCTGAAACCTTAAAGACAGGATGTCTAAAAAATTTAGTGAAATGACAGCAAGCACCCTTCTTACTTAAATATTTAGGAAAATGTCATATTTGTATACCCACAGAAACTTATGTGAGATCCTGAATGATGGGATATTTAGACACTAATTAAGACAGGGAGACATGTAACTTTCTTTTTCCTACCAAATGTCCTATTTAACTTACATATGAATCAAATAAAAACATTCATAAAAAATATCTTAAGCTGATTTTTAGGTGCTTGAAATTTTCAGAAAAGGAAAAAGAAATCCAATGAACATATTATTTAATTTAGATCAAGACTATAATTTTAAAAAATAATTTATACAGGAATAGCATTCCAATTTATTTAGAGGCAAATATACTGTTCCTGCATATATAAACACATGTCATAGAAGAATTAGACCAAAGT
The DNA here is from genome assembly GCF_008632895.1 of Mastomys coucha. Classification (NCBI taxonomy): domain Eukaryota; kingdom Metazoa; phylum Chordata; class Mammalia; order Rodentia; family Muridae; genus Mastomys; species Mastomys coucha. Next base: position 33,677,472 of record NW_022196897.1, on the reverse strand, counting down.
ATTATTGCCCTGTGATGTTCCCTATAATAAACTGATCAGTTCCCAATAAGAAGGCAGGGGATTCATGCCATCATAGAATGCAAACCTTTCAGTCTGTGTCCTCTAGTATCCTAGTTATAGGCCATTTAACCTATGAGGTCTCAACATATTATCACCTTGAGGGCAATCCATGTAACTCAGTGAATATTTTGACAAGCAGGACAGCATTTTTGAGCTTTTAACTGGACCCAGGGACCATCTTAGGTTCATGTATGACAAGAAATCTGCATAAACTTTCTAGGTCATTCCAATAATGTAGAAAACCCTAAGGGTCTCTGCTCTTAGGATTGCTCAACTTTCCAGTTCACTTATTTGAAAAAAATGTTCTTTCAGCTAGATAATGATCTTTGATACAACCTTTTCTTGGTAAACATCAAGAAGAAATTCATGGTGATATGGAAAGAGGTGATTATTCCACAAGCATTCAAACAAACACTGAATTTTTCACGAAACTTGAAAACTCTGGTAAGATTGCAAATCAAAACTTTAGCTATAACGATGCAGAGAAAAAAAACCTGAGCGACTCATGGGCATTTTGCCTTTTGTAAATGTGAAATTAATATTAATGGAGACTATGGAACTCAGCTCAAGAAATAGTGCCACTGAGTTTGTCTAAGAAGAAACCAAGCCACCAGGGTTACATAAATATACATACTTCCTGGTGATAGAGCATTTGTAAGAGGGAATTTCCTCCAGCAAAAGGACATGACTAATGTGATAGAAAAAGATGACTAGACAAGCAATTCAGAACATGTAAAAATACTTCCCTGAAAACTGTGTTTAAGGCACTGACAATTTTATAGGGGAAAAATGTAAATTCAGCGGTTGGGCTGGTGTGTTTAATGTTTTTTTTTCTAATCATAAAATATTCAGGTCAGGTGTTGCTTTTGCTTCAAGATATAAAGGACTAAAATGCCACTCTCCCAGATTTCTGGCACAATTCATAAAAAGAATGCCTAGCTTGGAGGAATAAGGGATGTCTCTAACTTAAAATAAAGTAATATTGTCAAACAATTGCATTTAAACATTCTTTCTTCATCACAAAATACAAGCATTTTCTAGTTTTCTTCATCTGAAAATCTATTATTTTGCTTCACGAAGGAGCTAGAACATGTGTTGTATCTCCCAGTCCTCTCTGAGCTGGGACTGAGTACATAATTAAACCTGGCCTGAAATCAACTATATAAGAGTTGAATGAATCCCAAGTCCAACTGGGGAAGATTTTACCATATGAATGTTCTTTTCCTAAGACTAAAACACAGGTTAGATTTCCAAGTTTCAGAATGTTGCTCAATGAAAGAAATATATTGCCCATGAGGAAAGAGTAAATCAAACTGTGGTGTAATCTATAATCAAAGGCACCAATAGTCACAGAGTATGCAGAACAAAGGTTTACTAAGCTAGACAAGACAAAGAGGAAAGTTTAATGCACAAACCATTTCAAGAAAATGGTCTTCTATAGCTAACACATGAAAGAGTATTATAATTTACAATATTTTCTTTTAGTTCTTATTTATTGTAGTTGTTTTTGTTATGTATTTTAAACCAGCTCTGAGGCTGGCACAAATAGATTAACTCTTTCTATAAAGAGAGATTATAAAAAAAATTATTTTCCAAGACACTATTATTTTAACTTAACTCTAATTCTACAACATAAAACACTTCTTTAAATTACTTCCTTTTACACTTATCTTTACTTAAGTCCATTGCAATTCTTTCAAGGAAAAACAGAGGTTGGTCTCAACTTGTAATTATTGTTCAGAAATCATTTGAGAGTTATCATCAATACTTGTGAAAGAACACAACAATGTTATCTACCCAACCTATGCTCTTTTTTTCCTGACAAACAACACAGATGTGGAAAAAGGGGATGTGATGTTTATCTTTTTATTTACAGGTATAGGAGATAAATGACATTGATCAGAGAGCAGAAGGGTTTGATTTCATCCAAGTTTAAAATCCTTTCTTGTCATTTAGCTTCAATACATTAGGAAAAAAAATAAAAAGTGTGTTCAATGAAAAACTTGACATCTTGAAATGTAATAGTAAAGTTCGGTTTTGAAACAAGCCATGTGTATTCTACATCATGGAAAGTCTTTTAGAATAGGAAGTAGACCTCAGATATTATAAATTTTTAACTTGATTAACATGTTTTGTTCTTTTATTGCCAATATCATTCTCTTTAGGTTTCAGTAGGTTACAGATATGATCCACAAATAAGAAAGTAGGAAGAAGGATGGTTGAAACTTGTGCTTTAGAAAATGAATGCAGATTTGTAATAACTGAGAGACATTTTGCTGTTTAGAAACATAATTACCCAAAAAAAGAACTAATAGAAAATATGAGAAAAACTAAAATTTTAGAAAATATAGAATATTGCATAAAATGTGTTTTTATACTAAATGTGGCCAAAATATGATTAAAAGAGAGAGGACTTATGTAAATATTTAATTTTGGTGAATTTAGTAGATTTTTTTTAAATTTTAATATAAGTAAAAATTCCAAGTGTGTATCCAGAGATCACTTTTCAGAGTCTTGGACAAGCTTCCCTGAAGCCTGCTGAGCTCGGGGTAACCGAAATCAAAACACTATTCCATGCTATTTCCTTAATTAGTATTATAAGAAATACACAAAGTAGGTAGTATAATAGCAAGACCATGGTCTCTAGACAGAAGAAACAAATATCTAATGTTGTGGAGTTAAAAATGACTTTATAGTTTTGGAAGTTTTAATTTTGCAGTTTCAGTGTCTTTGAATATGAAGAAAACTTTATGCTGTTTAAGATCATATTTCAAAACCTATTTTTTTCTACATAGTTCAGGCTCTCCCATTAATAATTTTTGCATCTCCATAATGACTTATAAATCCCTAAGAACATTAACTTGCCATCTTGGCATTTGTTTCTCCTACTAGATTGTGGGAAGATATGGGATTGACCAGCCTAGTGAGGTCCAGGTATTAGAGATTTAATGTTCTTTGTTATCATGTTCTTCAAGTGATTCTTAGTCATTTTATGAGGGCTAAGGTGAAAGGTATAGGCAGACAGCTGAGAAAGAAGAAAGTCTCTCTATGGTTTATACAACAGTAGTATACAAATCAATAAAATGGGTATCAGAAAGTAGAGAGATAAGTTAAGGTCTTTATGTCCAAGACTGGTAGATTAAGGTGACATGATAAAGCAAGGAGCCAGCAGTTGGCTCAAATAACAACAAAAAGCCTAACCAGAGAAATAGTGGATCCTTAGGAATTGAACATTGGCTGGATACTGATTTGAACTGGCCTGAGCACGTGTAGCCTTCTATGATTCCTATTAACATGTAAGTGTTGATACAAATGTGAGAGTATTTTTTGCCAGTAATCTAAAGCAATAAGTGGCTTTGGTAAATTGTATTTTCCTACATGTTTCTCAGCTTATTTTTGCACCAGAATACAGACAAGTGAGAAATCACAAACTTATTAAGAAGATATGAATACATTAGAACATATCCTTAAACGCACAATGTATTTTTTCACTGGGATAATCTCCATTTAAATAATTTTTATACATTTAAAATAAAGACGACAAATATTACTGTGTGCACGTGTATATGTATGTCTATGTGTGCCATGCATATGGGAGGGGCCGTGAGAGTAAATACCAGGGCATATATGAGCAGGTTAGATGAAAACTTTCTAAATAGGTTTTTGTCTTCCACCTTTCCTTCAGGTATCCAACTCAGATCATCATGTGTCACACTACTGAGCCATCCATCACTCTGGTGCTGTAATGATCTCTTAGTTCCTTGGGCCTATCATTTTTAAATGTCAATGCACATATTCAAGAGATGGAAAAATAATAAAGACAATATTAGTCTGATTTCCTGGAAATGGGACAGAATATGTGAACTTGATATTTTGGGAGAAGGTCTTAAAAACTGAAAGGGGGTATGCATTCTGAAAACCTCACTTCTGTGTTTCATCCTCTTCCTTCCTAGCACAAAACAGATCAAGAGTAGCTAGAATGTTCTAAAATATACAAAGGAGCACCAGTAGACATTAGATGGTTTGTTTCCCAGCTATATGCATATATCCCTGTAGATTAAATGTGGGACCCTACAATAGAGAGTGGGAACTTATACAGCCCACCTCCAGCAAGAAGACAGGGCATCAAGTGAGGGATGGTGTTGCCATCCCATAGTAACATCTCTGACCCATAAATGTTCCTGTCTGAAAGATTAATGGAAATGGAGAGGAGCCTGAGGAAAGGAAGGTCCAGTGACAGGCCAAAGTGGGATCCAGCTTGAGGGGATGTTCCAAGGCCTCACATTATTACAGAGGCTATGGAGCACTCACAGAAAGGGGCCTATCATTACTGCTGTCCAAAAGACCCAGCAAGCAGCTGAAAGAGTCAGATGCAAATATTTGCACTCAACCAATTGACAGAAGCAGCTGACCTGTGTTGCTGGATTACGAAAGACTGAAAAGAGCTGAGGAGAAGGACAATCCTGTAGGAGAACCAGCAGTCTCAATTAATCTTGACGCCCAAGATCTCTCAAACACTGGACCACAAAACAGACAGCATACACTACTGATATGAGGTCCCCAACACACATACTGTAGAGGACTTCCAGGTCTGTGTTCATTCAGAGATGATGTGCCTAACCCTCAAGAGACTGGAGGCCCCAGGGAGTTTAGAGGTTAGGTGGGGAGCTGAGTAGGACCATCCACACGGAGACAGGGGCTTGGGGAGGAGGTGTGGGATGTGGAGCAGTCTGAGGGTGGATTGTGGGGGCGGGGAATGGAATATGGAGTGTAAAAAATAAATTAATTTATAAAATAAAAAACAAAAGCAAAAGTAACATGAGAAATCCTTAAAACAGAAATCTTACGTAACCAAATAAAGTGAAAGAAACATACTCTTGACCTCTTTGACCTCAGGAAGAAGCTTGTATGAAAGTGGCTTGAGAGTCTTGAAGATCTGATTGCTTTGGATCACCCAGTAATCCAACTATGAATTTTTAGTTTTAAGTTTTGTCCTTTTGCTTTATGATCCTAAATCACATCCCTTAGACAAAAAGGAAGTTTATCTCTATTCAGAAACAACAGAGAAAATTCTTCAAGAACCCAGTTCAAGAGTGCTTATTTAAATTATCATCAGCCTCCTCTCAAATACCGGTAATGACTTCTTTACAGTGTTCTGACAAATGAGTTATTCTCAAACACATGTCCATGAGACCACCAGAATCACAGTTAACTAGGCTACATGCAGATTCTCAGTGTTCAGCCGTAAACTACTAGAAGAGATCTTGTGGTATTTGCCCTAAGAACAAATGATTTCATCAATCACATTGACTGTTCAATACAGAGCAAAGTTTGAGATGTGTTATTGCCAGTACATGTCTCCAAATCTTGTGTATGGCCATCCCTTTGTTATATCATATTCCTTGCACCAAGGCAATTCCATGAAGCATCCATTGGTGAATAGAAGGCACCTGGCTGGGGAGAAATGACGCTGGAAAACTAAACCATGAGAACAAAGCTTATGAATAGGAAGATATTATAAGGAAGTGTAAAATGTAAGTATTTTTCATATATTGACTCTAGAATGCCACAATTCACAATTGCAGGGCCATTAATTTCTGTGGACTAGAGATTAGTTAAATATTTTGCAGTAACAATGTGCAATATGACCATGGCTGTGAGCAATGAGTTTTATGAAAGTAGCTGAAACAATAAACAAAGGTCAGATCTATATTCTAATTAAACTATATTTTTGATAATGAATTTGATTTTCATTTAAGAAGTCATTATTAGTTAGAGACTCTAGAAATCACTTAAAATGTAAAAATGATGCTTAACGCCCATGGTTGTCCAAGGTAAACAGAGGGCAGGATTTCACTGTAGTTTCCTAATCACTGTCCTAAAGTTACTGCTTTGAAATTTTAAATTTGCCTAAAGAGTACCATCAAAAACCACATTGCTGAGGCTTCTTAGAAGTGCTTCTGGTACTGAAATTCAGGGAGAGATTCCTATGAGTCATGATTTCTCAAGAGTTCTAGATGGGGTTAATGTTCACCAATACCAGATATTATTAATAATAAGCTTGTTCATTTCTGACACCACTCATCTCAAGCCCTATGTTGGAGAGGGAAAGGAAAAAGAATATGAGAAAATTAGATTTTCAAGGATGTTGTGGAGAACCTGGCTTAGACTTGCTTATCAGCAACACAAGAGGAGACATGGAGGATTCTTGACTCCAGAGACCTGGGAGGGGTAGAGAATAACAAAGAAACAGGGTGGAGAATCTTGTTCTTATTATACTGCTCACAGACAGGTCTGCCTGATGCATGCTGACTTTAAAGCCATCTAATTGAAGAGCTGAAATTGTTCCACATGATTCATCTTTTCTGAATTCCAGGTCATTATTGTTGTGTTTGTTTTTGAAGAATATGATGACTGTATGGTCAAGTAACTGTTTTACAGTTCAAGCCAACTGAAAACAAAATCTTGATAAATGCCATGACCTTACACTTAAGTTGTTTTCTTCTTCTTGCTAGTGTGAAGGCAAGGGGCTTTCCTTCAGGGGTCTTGAGCCTATTCAGGAGATCATAGATTGAAAGACACTTAGTAGAAACGACTCCAATGCCCTTGTGCCTCCAACTTTTACGTCTTTGGAACCTATCTTTGTCCAGTATCTTATCTTCTGTCCTCCTACTCTGCATCAGCAGCATCTCCACTCTTTGCCATATTTGTTCACTCCTGAATTTTTTTCAAATGCAGGGAGTTGTAAAAATTATTTTGCCACACATATTTTCCCCTTAGGTTTACACTTTTATTCAGAAATTTTCTGAAAAAAAGCCAGGTATTGAAGTAAAAACTTATCCAAGGTGTCATTATCAAATTAGCTAGAACTGAAAATATCTTCTGGACATTCCTCTGTATATAACTGGACTATCCACGATAATATTTGCAGAGAAATTTGACTGAGATAGAATATACTGCCTATTCCAGCAATGAAGGAGTGTTCCTCTTTCTCTATAACCTCACCGGCCTCTACTGTCATCTGAGTTTTTGATTCTTATCAATTCTGACTGGTGTGAGGTGGAATCTCAGGGTTGTTTTGATTTGCATTTCCATGATGACTAAAGATGTTGAAAATTTCTTTAGGTGCTTCTCAGACACTCCATATTCTTTAGCTTTATACCCCATTTATTAATAGGGCTATTTGATTCTCTGGAGTCTAACTTCTTGAGTTCTTTGTATATATTGGATATTAGCCCTCTATCAGATATAGGATTGGTAAAGATCTTTTTCCAATCTGTTGGTCGCAGTTTTGTTCTATTAACAGTGTCCTTTGCCTTACAAAAGCTTTGTAATTTTATGAGGTCCCATTTGTCAATTCTTGATCTTAGAGCATGATATATTGGTGTTCTGCTCAAGAAAATTTCCCCTGTGCCTATGTGTTCCAGGCTTTTCCCTACTTTTTTTTTTCTATTATTTCAGTATATCTGGTTTTATGTGGAAGTCCTTAATCCACTTAGACTTGAGTTTTTTACAAGGAGATAGGAGTGGATCGATTTGCATTCTTCTACATGCTAACTGGCAGTTGAGAGAGCACCATTTGTTGAAAATGCTGTCTTTTTTCCACTGGATAGTTTTAGCTCCTTTGTCAAAGATCCAGTGACCATAGGTGTGTGGTTTCATTTCCGATTCTTCGATTATTTTCCATTGATCTACCTGCCAGTCACTGTACCAATACCAAGCAGATTTTGTTCTTTTTTTTGTGGGAGGGGGATAAAAACAGAGCCTGACTGGGGCCACTCAGCTGCCAATGTATTTTAGGCTTTTGACAGAAGCTGCCAGCCAACCAGAGAGCTGAGAAGCCTAGGGCTGGGACTGCCTGCTCAAGAGCTCGTCATGGGTATTTGAATAGATTTTCTGCCCCATTTGGACATTCTCTTCACTCATTAGGATGCTGAGAAGGTGACAAGATCCACACTAAAATTTATTTTTTTATTAGATATTTTCTTTATTTACATGTCACATGATTTCTCCTTTCCCAGTTTCCCTTCAAAAAAAAAAAAAAACAACAACAACAACAACAACAAGAAACCCCTGTTCCCTCCCCTCTCCCCCTGCTATCCATCCCACCCTCTCCCACTTATTGGCCCTGGCATTCCCCTACACTGTACCATGCAGTTTTTATCACAATTGCTCTGTAGTAGACCTTAAGGTCAGGGATGGTGATTCCAACAGAAAGATACTGTGTCTGTGCCCTATAGTTAGTCTGGCTAAGGGCTTGCCTATTTTGTTAATTTTCTCAAAGAACCAGCTCCTGGTTTGGTTGATTCTTTGTATACTCCTGTTTGTTTCTACTTGGTTAATTTCAGCCCTCAGTTTGGTTATTTCCTGCCATCTACTCCTCTTGGTTGTATTTGCTTCTTTTTGTTCTAGACCTTTCAGATGTGCTGTCAAACTGCTAGTGTATGCTCTCTCCAATTTCTTTTTTTGGAGGCACATATAGCTATGAGTTTTCCTCTTAGGACTGCTTCATTGTGTCCCATAAGTTTGGGTATGTTGTGGCTTCATTTTCATTAAACTCTAAAAAGTCTTTAATTTCTTTCTTTATGTATTCCTTGACTAAATTGTCATTGAGTAGAGTTTTGTTCAGCTTCTATGTGTATATGGGCTTTGCATTATTTATGTTGTTATTGAGGACCAGTCTTAGTCCATAGTGATCTGGTAGGGTGCATGGAATTATTTCAATATTCTTGTATCTGTTGAAGTCAGTTTTGTGACCAATTATATGGTCAATTTTAAAGGTATATCCTTTTGTTTTAGGATAAAATGTTCTATAGATATCTGCTATATCCATTTGTGTAATAATTTCTGTTAATTTCACTGTGTCTCTGTTTAGTTTCTGTTTCCATGATCTATTCATTGGTGAGACTGGGGAGTTGAAGTCTCCCACTATTATTGGGTGTGGTGCAATGTGTGCTTTGAGCTTCAGTAAAGTTTCTTTTATGAATATGGATGCCCTTGCATTTGGACCATAGAAGTTCATAATTGAGAGTTCATCTTGGTTGATTTTCCCTTTGATGAGAATGAAGTGTCCCTCCTTATCTTTTTGGATCACTTTAGGTTGAAAGTCAATTTTATTTGATATTAGAATGGCTATTCCAGCTTGTTTCCTGGGACCATTTGCTTTGAAAATAGTTTTCCAGCTTTTTACTCTGAGGTAGTGTCTGTCTTTGTCACTGAGGTGGGTTTCCTGTATCCAATAAAATGTTGGGTCATGTTTATGTAACCATTCTGTTAGTCTATGTCTTTTTGTTGGGGAATTCAGTCCATTGATATTAATAGATATTAAGGAAAATTAATTGTTGCTTCCTGTTACTTTTGTTTTTAGAGTTGGAATTCTGTTCATGTGGCTATCTTCTTTTAGTTTTGTTGAAAGATTACTTTCATGGGTTTTCTAGGATGTAGTTACCCTCTCTGTGTTAGAATTTTCCATTTATTATCATTTGAAGGGCTGGATTTTGGAAAGATATTGTGTAAATTTTGTTTTGTCATGGAATACCTTGGTTTTTCCATCTTTGGTAATGGAGAGTTTTGCTGGGTATAGTAGCCTGGGCTGGCATTTGTATTCTCTTAGGGTCTGTATGACATCAGCCCAGGATTTTCTGCCTTTCATAGTCTCTGGAGAAAATCTGATGTAAATCTGATTGGTCTGTATTTATATGTTACTTGATCTTTTTCCCTCACTGTTTTTAATATTCTTTCTTTGTTTTGTGCATTTGGTGTTTTGACTATTATGTGACAGGAGGAATTTCTTTTCTGGTCCAAAGTATTTGGAGTTCTATAGGCTTCTTGTATGTTCATGGGCATCTCTTTCTTTAGGTTAGGGAAGTTTTCTTCTATAATTTTGTTGAAGATATTTACTGGCCCTTTAAGTTGGAAATCTTTACTCTCTTCTATACCTATTATCCTTAGGTTTGGTCTTCTCATTGTGTCCTGGATTTCCTGGATGTTTTGGGTTAGGAACTTTTTGCATTTTGCATTTTCTTTGACTGGTATGTCAATGTTTTCTATGGTATCTTCTGCACCTGAGATTCTCTCTTCTATCTCTTGTATTCTGTTGATAATGCTTGAATCTGTGGCTCCTGACTTCTTCCTAGGTTTTTTATCTCCAGAATTGTCTTTCTTTGTAATTTCTTAATTGTTTCTACTTCCATTTTTAGATCTTGGATGGTTTTATTCAATTTCTTCACCTATTTGTTTGTGTTTTCCAGTAGTTCTTTAAGGGATTTTTGTGTTTCCTCTTTAAGGACTTCTATTTTTTTACTAGTGTTCTCCTGTAATTCTTTAAGGGACTTTTGTGTTTCCTTTTTAAAGACTTGTAACTGTTTATCTGTGTTCTCCTGTATTTCTCTAAGGGAGTTATTTTTGTTCTTCTTAAATTCCTCTATCAGCATCATGGGTTACGATTTTAAATCTGAATCTTGCTTTTTCAGTGTATTGGAATATCCAGGATTTGCTGTTGTAGGAGTACTGGGTTCTGATAATGATATGTAGCCTTAGTTTCTATTGGTAAGATTCTTGGGTTTGCCTTTTGCCATATGATAATATTTGGTGTTAGATGTTCTTGCTGCCTCTAGCTGGAGCTCATTCCTCCTTTGAGTCTGTAAGCCTTTGTCAGCACTCCTGGGAGATCAGCTCTTTCCTCCTAAGTCCCATGCACTGAGGGCTGCAGATCAGCTGTCCTCCCTGTATACAGATGAATGCAGGAAGGACATGGTCCCAGCTACTCTGCCTCTTCTGAGGCCTGTGCCTCCTGGCTGATCCTGCCTCAGAAAGTCACCTGAGAGAAAATGGAGATCTTACCTGAGTCCCTGTGGTCAGAGCACTCCCTGGAGACCTGTTAAACACCTTCCTTTAAATGTTTTACACAGCTTCAAATTTCTATAATCTTCTGTGATATTTTTACATTAATTGTTAGGAAATAATACCTCTCCATGGTTCAAATTTCCTTCTAATCTCCAATGAAAGAAAAGAAGGATAAAGTCAAGAGGAAGAGTGATTTGTCTTTGCTGGTGGTGGAGTTTTTCAAAAGTTCAGAACTATACAGATATGCAATGAGTTCTCCCTTTAATAGTATAATACAATGCTCTTTTTTGCCCAATTTCAATCTCAGATGCCCATCAGTTCTACTTTCACCTTTATGGCTGATAGGGTTAAGTCTCTTTCCAACACCTGCTTCTGGCTTGCTTACTGTAAGACAAGGGGGAAGACTGTTGTTGTTGGTGATGGTTTTTTTTTTTTTTGTTTTTTTTTGAGACAGGATTTCTCTGTGTAGCTCTGTAGCTCTGGCTGTCCTGGAACTCACTCTGTAGACCAGGCTGGCCTCGAACTCAGAAATCTGCCTGCCTCTGCCTCCCAATGCTGGGATTAAAGGCATGTGCCACCACCGCCCCGGCTGTTGTTGTTGTTGTTAGTGAGATTGGAACCCTTTAGGGAGTGTGAGGATTAATCTGATGGATTAATTAGATTTTCAGAATGCTCATCTTCTGAAGCTAATGAATGTTTGTATTTTGTGAATATAGAGAAATCAGAACTACAAAAGGAATAGTGACTAAATGATGTAAACTGAGGGTGAAGCAAACATAACATAACGTAAACTAAGTAATCTACATTGGCTTCCATGCTTTGTATATTTACCTCAACATATATTTCTGGCAGTGATAGTACTTTACCTGGTTACATGAATTCAACTTTTCCTCATATCTTCTTTCTTTGATACTATTTCCTATTCCTCTCATATTTGGATTAACCACCTTTATTCCATTGGACAGCAAAGACACTAAGTATTATTCAAAACAATTGGCAATTGTTTTCTGTCCTCTCTACAAAGGATCTTCAAGCTAGTCCAGTCTTTTGCATCATTAACTGAAAAGCCTCACCAGTGACTTCCATGCTCCACTCAAGATATGTAAAGATAATATTCTTCACAATAGAGTTCTTATCTCTTGGGCATAAAAAAAACATCCTATACTTTTCTCATGGATACAGAATATATCTGTGGAACACTTTCCACAATAATATTCCTTTCAAGAAATTAGGATTGATTATACTTTTCTTCAAGGCTCAAATCCAATAGACTGTCTTACAACATTCAACTGGCTCAAGAACTACATTATTTTCCATCTTTTCAAATTTTTATAATATCTATCAGTAGCACACTGTCATGTAATGTTATATTCAGTTTTCACATGCCTATATTTCTCTCCTTTATATCAGAAGTTCATGACAGTACATCTTGGTAATGTAACAAATCTTTTTTAAAAAAATACTTTTTGTTATTTAAAGTCCAGTCACTGCCCCCTCCCAGTAGCCTCCTCCCACAGTTCCTCATCCCATTTCTCTTCTTCTTCTCTTCAACAGGAAGCCCCTCTCCCAACCAGGCCTCCTCACTCCCAGGGGCCTCAAGTCTCTCTAGGGTTAGGCACATCATCTCACACTGAGGACAAACCAGGCAGTCTTCTGCTATATAGGTGTTAGGGCCTCAGACAAGGTCGTGTATATTGCCTGGTTGGTGGTAGCTTAATTGCTCAGAGATCTTAGGGGTCTGGGTTAGTTATGACTGCTGGTCTTCCTATACGGTTGCCCTCTTCCTCAGCTTCTTCCAGTCTTTCCCTAATTCAACCACAAGGATCTCCAACTTTAGTCCAATAGTTGAGTTTAAGTATCTGTGTCTGCCTCAGTCAGCTGGTTATTGGGCCTCTCAGAGGACAGTCATGTTAGGCTCCTATGAGTAAGCACACCATAGCATCAGACATAATATCAGGGCTTGGAGCCTGCACTTGAGATGGATGCCAAGTTGAGCCAGTCACTGGACAGCCTTATCCTCTGTATCTTCTCCAGTTTTTTTTTCTGACTTTCTTTTAGATAGGAACAATTCTAGGTCAGGATTTTTGACTGTGGATGGTGACTCCATCCCTCTGCTTGAAATCCTGTCTTTTTGTTAGAGGTAGACTCTAAAAGTTGTCTCTCCCCACTCTTGGGCATTTCATCTAAGGTTCCTGCTTTGAGTCCTGAAAGCCTCTCACCTCCCAGGTCTCTGGTGCATTCTAGTGGTTCCCCTTATCTCCCACCCTTTGAGCTGCATATTTTTACTCATTCTGCTGGCCATCTGGGATTCTGTCCTGTCTCTACCCTCCACCAGGTCTGATCATTTTCCTCTTTTACTTTTCTCTTCCCATCTCCTACCCATTACCCTCTCTCCCTCTGTCTCCAGTGATTACAGTCTTCTCCCTCCCAAGTTGTATCCTCACTTAGGCTCTTCAGCTTGTTAACTTTCTTGAATTCTATGGAAAGAATCCTGGGTATTCTGTACTTTCTTGGCTAATATTCATTTATTAGTGGATACATACCATGCATGTTCTTTAGGGTCTGAGCTACCTCACTCATGATGATATTGTCTAGTTCCATCCATTTGTCTAAACAACTCATAATGTTCTTGTTCTTAATAGCTGAGGAATACTCCATTGTGTAAATGAACCACATTTTTCTGTATCCATTTTTCAGTTGTGGGACATCTGAGTTGTTTCCAGTTTATGGCTATCACAAACAGGCCATATTGGAACATGTGCCTCTGTGGCATGGTGGGGCATCTTTTGGTACATGCCCAAGAGTGGTATAGCTGGATCTTCAGGTAGATCTATTTCCAAATTTCTGAGGAATCTCCAGATTGATTTTCTGAGTAGTTTTTAAGTTTGTAATGTCACCAGCAATGGAGGAGTGTTCCTTTTACTGCACATCTTTACAAATATGTGGTGTCACCCCAGTTTTTGAGGGTAGCCATTCTGATTGGTATAGCAAATCTTAATCATCATTTTAATTTCTAAGTATTAATTAAGCACTGTATGCCAGAGAATTTAATTTTTTGTGCATAAAATGGCCAAGAGAGAGAATGGCATGCTCCAAGAGCTTACAAACTAAGGCCAGAAAAGTGATATTAAGGAAACAGGTGAACAAATAAAGACCAATTATTTACTATAATTGGTGATTTTAAAAAAAGCATAGGTTAATCAAGGGAAATATCCTAGGCAAAGGTAAGAAAGGTCTTAGCATAATTAGGAAAAGTGAAAAGAAAATCTGTGTTACTAAAATACAATCCATCACAGGCTTAGTGGGAAAGATAAGACACCCTGGAAACAGATTTACATTCCTGATGCCTGGCTAGGAAAGTCAGATCAAAATTCATTTGCAAACAGGTCATTACATGCCTGATGCCTTATTAGGAAAGTCAGATCAATTGTACATGTGAAAACAGGTAATTTGTACAGCAAAATATTTGAATTAAATCATTTTTCTTCTTTATTTTATACTCTTTACCACATGTTTTCTGTTCTAAAGCTGTATTACTTAAGAGTTTTAATGTCTAGCATACATCTTCAGATATGTTTTAGATATCACATGTTTCCCAACAGAGAAAACATTGGTAAGAAATGTATGAAAGAAGGGCAATCATAAGGGAGAAGATGACATTCTGTACAGTTCAAGCTGGATTCTTTACAAGTTAGTATAAATATATGTTTCAATATTAAATAGTGTGTCCTAATGTTTTAAGTTTGCCTAATTACATCATTCAAAAAATTTCAAAGTTCCTTTCTCCTGAAGCTTTTCTTAAACATTTTGAGTGGTTTTATTGTTCTAATGAGTTTGGGGGAGTAAATCATTATTTCCTCATACACTTAAGGAATATCAGAATTATGTCTTCCTACTATAGGATCTAAAACTCTGACTATTTCAATTAAATTAACTTTAAAATAAAAAAGATAAGTTAACTTTCAGAGTCATTTTCTTCCTTTTATTTCTTGATATATAGTCTAACTTACTACCTATCTTCTCTATATCTGTACGTAAGCAAATGATATTATAAACATTATTTCTATTCAAATTAACTGGTAAAGACCTTAAATATGTACATATTTATGAGATGTTACCTGTTATATTTATGTAAGCTGCATTTCACAAAGTATTAGGTCATATATAACAATTGTACTAGTTATTTTTCTTTTCTTTTCTTGATTTTCTTTATTTACATTTCAAATGTTATCCACCTTTCCAGGTTTTCCCTCTGGAAATCCACTATACAACACTCCTTCCCCTTTTTCTATGAGGGTGCTCCCCCACCCACTCACCTACTCCCACCTCCCTGCTCTGGTGCACAAAACCTTCACAAGACCAAGGATCTCTCCATCCACTGATACCTGACAAGACTATCCTCTGTTACATATGTGGCTAGAGCCATGGGTTGCTCCATGTGTATTCTTTGGTTGGTGGTTTAGGTCTGGGTCTGTCTGCTGCTGATGCCTGGGGCTGCACAGTGTGTTAGTTAAAAGGAGTCAATGCATAATTGTGAGATATTTTATTATAGGAAAGAGAAAAGAAGCAGCAATGATCATGTGGAGAGAAAGAAAGAAGAGGAAAGAGAGGAGAAGAGAAGGAGAGAGAGAGGGCAAGAGAGGAAGAGAGGGCAAAAGATAGGAGGAGGCAAACTGCCCCTTATATTTTGCAGTGGGGCTATCTGTCTATGGGGTGGGGCATACCTAGTTGTGGTCAGATAATTGGGGGTAGGGTCCAGGTAGAATGCCGGGAGCTTGGGGCATTGTCTACCTGACAGAACACACATCTCTTGCAGGGAACCATGGGGGGATTAGGACTGAAACAGGAGCCAGGGTCCCAGGAGGTGTGGCCGAACTCCTTCTGTTCCTTGCAGGCAATGCCCACTGTGTCACCAGGGTTCCAGGCTTATACTCGACTGGGCCCAGATTGCCTGAACAGACCACTGCCCCACATAGTGCCTGGGAGCTCTGGGGGTCTGGTATCATATAATATGAAAAAAATAATTTATTAAAAATAAAATAATATTTGAGAATTTCCTATGTCTATATAATGAAATATGGTTAACATTTATGGTTATGGTTAGTAGTTAGGGTTAGGATTAGGGTTAGAGTTAGTGTTAGGGTTAGGATTAGGAAAATTAGGGTTAGGGTTAGAGTTAGGAACAGTGTTAGGGTTAGGGCCTGACCAGGCAATCTTCTGCTATATTGTTTCAATATATATACATAGGACCAGTTTGTATATGCTGCTTGATTGGTGCTCAGAGTCTGAGAGATCTCAGGTTTCCTGGTTAGTTGAAACTGCTGGTCTTCCTATGGGGTTGCTCTCCCTCTCAGCTTCTTCCAGCCTTTCCCTAATTTGACCACAGGTTTCCTGACTTTATTCCAATGGTTGAGTATAAATTTCTTCCTGTGTCTTAATCATCTGATTTTTGGGCCTCTCAGAGGACACCCATGCTAGGCTCCTGTTTATAAGCACACCTGTTTATATGCTCCTGTTTATTAAGCATCATTAATAATGTCAGGCTTTGGAGCCTCCCTTTAAGATGGATTCCACATTAGTTGGGTCACTGGACTACCTTTCCCTCAGTCTCTTCTCTATTTATATCCCTGCATTTCTTTTAGACAGAACAAATCTGGATCAGCATTTTTGACTGTGGGATGATAACCTCATCCTTGTATTTTTACTGGAGGTAGACTCTACAAGTTCCTTCTTCTCACTGTTGTACATCTCATTAATGGTCCCTCCCTTTCAGTCCTGAGAGTCTCTCACCTCTCACAGCTCTAGTACTTTCTAGTGGTCCCCCATCTCCCACTCCTTAAGTTTGTGTATTTCCATTCATTCTGCTAGCCCTCAGGACTTCTTTCCTGTCTCTCCCCCATACCTGATTATGTTCCACCTTTTTGCCCTCCCACTCACCTCTTGCAATGAGGTCCTTCCCTCCTTCTGCTTCCCATGATTATTTCCTTCTCTCTCCCAAGTGTGATGGCGGCATCTTCACTTGAGCTCTTCTTCTTCTTAACCTTCTTGAGTTCTGTGGATTTTATCCTAGGAATTCTGTACCTTCAGTTTTATTTGAGATAGATTTTTCTTCATATCACATATTTTGATGATGGTTTCCTACTCCCTATCTCCTCTCAAATCCTCTTAACCACACATTCAAGTCCATACCCTCATTCATTCTCTTTTAGAAAAAAACAGCCAGCCCCAATACAATTTTTAAAAAAGCACAAGAAACATATACATACACACACAGAGAATTCACAAAACACCCCCACAAAATGGCAAACCATAATACAAGTCAAAATTATTAAGCTAAAACATACCAAAAGAAAGAAATTTAAGACAAAATAACATTGAGTTTGTTTTGTATTGAGCATCGACTGCTGGACACAGAGCCCTTTTTTTTTTTTTTTTTTTTTTTTTTTTTTTTTGAGACTGGGTTACTCACTCTGTAGACCAGGCTGGCCTCGAACTCAGAAATCTGTCTACCTCTGCCTCTACCTCTGTAGGCGTGTGCCACCACTACCCAGCAGAGCCTATCTTTAAGTGTGGTTTATATACATAGTGAGATTCTACCAGAGAAAACCATTTCATTTGTATTTGGTTTTCAATTGGAGATAGTTCTTTGGTTAGGAATAGGAGATCATATTCACTACCTCCAGTGAGCAATGGACCCTGTCTGGCTTGAAATTGGGTAGGTCTTCTGCATGCTGCCATATTTTCAGTGAGTTTATATGAGCATTATTCCTGCTCTTTAGAAGATAATGTTTACTTGGTGGTAGTTATCCTTCCAGTCTAGCCCTTACAGTCATTCTGCCTCCTTTTCTGCATAGTTCCCTGAGCCCTGAAGGGAAGAATGTGATGAAAACTCCCAATTTAGGATAGTATGTTTCATAGTTTCTCACTGTTTGTACATTGTCCAGCTAATGTTCGCTGTGTTGGTTCTCATATATTCCAAATGGAAGCTGTTCTGAGTGTAACTAAAGGATATATTGATCTATGAGTGTAACAGAATGTCAATAGGAGTCATCTTATTGCTATCTTCCTTTAGCTGAACAATAATCTTTTGTGTTCCCCTAGTCCTATGGCCAATCTAGTCTCAATTTCTTAGCCACTCAATGTTTCTAGAATAGATGTCATGTGGTGGGGACTATTGCAGCAGTGTGCCCTGCAGACAGGTCTCCCTTGATCTAGGGCTCTCTGCTGAGTTGGTGGTTACTTTCCTTTTCTGGTCTCCAGCATTCCCTTCTTTCATATCATATGTACTTTACTATTAACTCTGTTTTTTTGTGTAGTTGGATAGTGAGGCTAGTAGGTCTAAGTGAGTTCCTTCTCCCAGCCTCCAATTTTTTCGCACCCTCCCTTACCCCTCACTGGCTAAGACAGTCCACTCTGTATTCTATCTATTTCCTAGTCTTGGTTTTACCTACAATGCACTAGCATCCTTCCTTGCTCGTTCTTGCTACAAATGGTCCACTGATAGTTTTCTGACTCTCACTTATGCACCACATAAATATACAAAATAAAGCACCTATATATCTGATCATCATATAAAAGTTAAAAAGAATATACAACATTTGTCTCTCTGGACCTGGCTCACTCAGTGTAATTTTCTTTTCCAGATTCATCTACATACCTTCAGATTTCATTATTTTGTTTTTCTATACAGTACTCTCTGAGTAATTTTTATGCAATATCATACTAAAATTTTATAATTACAGCTGGAAGTTAAAGCTTTAAGTGAAATGTTCCCATTAATCCTTTAGTCTGAACTATCTCCTGAACCTATTCATTAAAGAACTGTAATCAAGTTTAATAAAAGGAAAAAGATAAAAAGCATGAAATGTCACTTAAGTTTTCAGAATATAATTGTGTATTGGAAAATAATTGCAATAGTCCATAGTTAAGAAAATAAAATAATCTAACATAATTCCCAAGAAAAATAAAATCAAGAAAAGTACTGAGATTCTTGGCTCTTCTTTCTTTCCCATGATAGTTTAAAGTCTTATTTTTTAAATATTTTATGTCAAATATTAAGCACTTATAAAAAAAATTTTCTGAGCATGTATATGAATAAGCTTCAGTTATAATGGCTTCAAAGTAGTTAAATATCTAGAGATGCTCATAATTTCCTAATATGAGTTTGGATATTAATAAAAAGTAATACTTTTATTTGAATATAGAGAGTAAGTTGAGACTAGTTAATTGTACTGTAAAATTATCATAATCTACAGGATAAAAGAACTTTTACATATTGTAATTTCTAAGCCACGAGGGACATTCCCACCTCAGTATATTGTGATTTTCACACATTGTCTGACTAGAAAAAGTGAGATTTACATAAAAATGTCCCTTAGATGCTAAAGATCAATCTTCCAAAACAATATTGAGGCTTTCAGAGAGAATTCATGGATTTCAAATTCTGAACTAGAAGATGTAAGCAGTTCACATGAAAAAAGAAAATAAATGTAAAATGTGTTTATGTTATAATTTTTTATATCCAAAAGAATAACATCACTTTGTTGAAAATACTTTGAGAACACCCTAAGGACTTCAGTTTTACCTAGGGTGGAATATTTTCAGTCCATGTGGGAGACGTTGAATCAAATTTTTAGCCAGGATCATAATCTCTCCATCATCTACACACACACACACACTGTCATCATTAGTGTTTCTTTTGCTGAAACAAAAACCATGACCAAAAATGAAGTTGGGTGGAAAAGGATTTATTTGTCCTATACTTCCATAACATTGTTCATCATAGAAGGAATTTAGGACAGGAAATACAAGAGGGCAGGAACCTAAAGGCAAGAGCTGATGCAGAGGCCGTGGAAGGGTATTGCCTACTGATTTGCTTCTCCTGGCTTGCTCAGCCTGTTTTCTTATAGAATCAAACATCACTAGCCTAGGGATAACACCACACAATGGGTGGACCCTTCTCCATCAATCACTGATTTAAATAATGCTGTAATGGCCTGCCTAAATCCTGTTCATATGGATCTTATGAAGACATTTTCTTAATAGAGGTTTCCCCCTCTCAGATGATTTTAGTTTGTTTCAGGTAGGCATAAAATTATGCAGCACACTAGTTTTCAGTCTTCCTTTACTTAGGAAAAAGACAAAAACAACATTTTGAAGGCTAGTGGAATTGGAAAAGAAATCTATCATTTGAGTTTATTTGGTTATAGTAAAATTGATGGCTAAAGGAGTACAATTATAAAATGCAACTTGCATCAGTAGAAGCAACTGCTTTAATGTTTTATAAGTGTAGGGAAAGCAGAAGTAACATGGATTTGAAATGATCCTAGAATATGCCCATGAAAAGAACAGCAATTAAAACAAAGATTGGTTAAAGAGTCTTATTTTCTATGAAGCTTGTGAGCCTTGCATGCATCTAGAACATCACACTGCATCCCACCTTTGGCATCCAAGCATTCCTAAGTAGGCTCTAGTTGGACTGACAGGCTCATTACTCCTTTTCTTATCATACACCCAGAACTTCTGGGTATTGCCCTTTAAAACACCAGGTTACTCAAGCAAATAATTTCTCAGCCCTGGCAAAGGCTCTTGAGTTACAGAATTGATAATTTTTGTTAATGAACTAGTGTGTTTGGCTTTCACAGACAGGTTATTTAGAAGAGAATTCACAAGTTTATGAAATTGCTAATGTCATGTTCCACGTCGTCCTGTTTTTGTTCTTGTTCTCAGGCTTCTACCAAATTTGAGAAAACAGGCATATTTGAGTAAGTCCAAGTTCTCCACAAAATATGTTGGATAAGAATTAAGACCTCAAATCACTCATGAATCAGGCAATGATAGCCAGACCAATGAGAAGAAAATTTTGCCTTGTTTTGCTTGTGATTGACAACAGAGTGAACTTTTAAATTTATGTCCTTTTTCAAAGAAAACACAATGCTTTTTGATGAAACAGCATGGGTTGGCAGGGACAATGGGATGATTTAAGTAAAATATATAGGAACATATTTTTTCCTATGGAAGGAGAGAGTACTGCTAGAGATAACTGGAATTAGGGGGCATTTGGGAAGCAATGTGGAAACCTAGTACAACGGAAGCTCTCTAGAATGTTTGAGAAGGACCATAGCTAAGACTCCAAGCAATGAAGAGTATAGAGCCTAAACCAGCCACCTCTAAATAGGCACGGTTTCTCAGAGTGCTACTGGGAGACCAACCCAGCCACAAAACCTGGGACCTACTATCTTTGGCCTCCACTATAAGCTTGAGTAATGGTAATGCAGAACTTCTAGGAGTGGCCATATGACTAATACAATTTGAGACCATGCTGCCAACAAAGGAAGCCTTTGCCTGCCACTGCCTGAACTGCAAGGAACCAGAGGCTAGACAACCCAAACACCAAGGATAGAAATACAAGACAGGAAAAAAATCAATGATTACTAATATTTGGCTATTCTCAATTATCAGTGTGCCTTGCACCATTGCTATCAGAGAAGTGTCATCCCATAACTGATGGGAGTAGATGCACAGACCCACAGCCAAACCTTAGATGTAGTCAGAAGAACCTTGCATAATAAGGGAAGGATTGAAGGATCAAGACAGTTTCAGGAGAACATATGAACACAGTCCACAGAATCAACTAAGCAGGGCTCATAGGGGACTACAGAGACAGAAGTGAAAATCAAGGATCCTGAATAGGTTGAGCTAGGTCTTCTGCATATATGTTATATTCATGTAGCTTGACATTCTTGTGGGACTCCAAACAGTGAGAGTAAGGATGTGTTTAATTCTTTTGCCTATTCTTGAGACCCTTTTTCTCCTACTAGGTAACCTTGTCTAGCCATAATATGAGAGCATGTGCTTAGTCTTACTGTAATTTGTTTTTGTTTATGCTTTCCTTTTTTGAAAAGTAATTATTATTAACATTACATATCAATGACTTCCCCTCAGTCTCCCCTTCCCATAGTTCCTCCCATATTTCCCCCTCCACTTCTCCTCTGAAAAGTTGGAGGTTTCCCCTGGGTATCCCTCTACCCTGACAATCAATTCTTTGCAGAGCTAGGCCCACTGAGGCCATACAAGGCATCCTAGTTAGAAGAATGTATTCCACAAATAGGCAACAGCTTCAGGAATAGCCCTTGTTCCAGTTGTTTGAGACCCATATGAAGACCAACCTGCACATCTGTGACATATGTGGGAGGAGGGGCCAAGGTCCATCCTGTCTATGCTATATACTTGGTTGTTTAGTCTCTGAGAGCCATAGGGGTCCAAGTGAGTCAAAGCTATTTCTGTTCCTTTGTAGTTCCTATCCACTTTGGAGACCACAATCCTTACTACAAGCAAGTCTTCCATAAAGGTCTCCAAGCTCCATCCACAGTTTAACTGTGGGGCTCTGCATCCACAAGAGTCAGCTGTTGGGTGGAGACAGTCAGATGATAGCCATGATACATTCCTCTCTGGAAGCATAACAGAGTATCATTAATAGTGTCAGGGAATGGTGTTTACTCATGAGTTGTGTCTCTAGTTAGACCTGTTATTTCTTGGCCATACCCATAGTCTCTGCTTCAGGATAGACAGGATAATTTTGGGTTGAAATTTTGTGGGTAGGTTGGTGTTTCTGTCTCACTGAGGATCCTGCCTAGCTATTTGAAGTAGTTACTGTAGGTTCCACATCCTTTCTGTTGTTGGTCTCAGCTAAGCTAACCCCCATTGATTCTTGGGAGCCTCCCCTATTCCAGTACTCTAGCATGTCTGCAAGATGCCCTCTCTGTACCATACCTGCCAGTTTCAGATTTCCATTCACTCCTGTGGCCATTTGTTCATCTCTCTTGTCTCTCCACATACCTGATCTCAAATCCCCCAGTCCCCTTTTTGATCCCATCTCCCACCCAGTTCCCTCCTTCCACAAGCATCTTTTATTCCACATTCTAAGTGATATTTAAGCATCCTTGCTTGGGCCTTCCCTCTTGTTTAGCATCTTTGGGTCTGGAGAATATAGCATCTATATTCTCTATTTTATCATTAATATCTGTTTATAATTGAGTACATACCATGAATGTCCTTTTGGGTCTTGGATACCTCACTCAGGAAGATATTCTCAAGTTCATTCCATTTGTCTGCAAAATTCATGATGTCTTGGTCTTTAACAGCTGCATATTATTCCATTATAGAGTTGCCACATTTTCTTTATCCATTCTTCAATTGAGGGATATCTAATATGTTTCCAGCTTCTAGTTACTATAAATAAAAGCTGCTATGAGCATAGTTGAGCAATTATCCATGTGGTATAGGAAGACATCATTTGGGTATAGGTATAGGAATTGTATTGCTGGATCTTAACATAGAACTATTTCAATTTTTTTTGAGAAACCATCAAAGTGGTTGTACAAGCTTGCACACCTACTAGAAATGGAGGAATTCCCCCCTTTTCCCACATCTTTCACAGCATGTGCTATCAATTGAGTTTTTGATCTTAGCCATTTTGACTGCTATAAGTCCTTTTAATTTGCATTTCACTGATGACTAAGGACAATGAACATTTCTTTTTATTTTTAATTTTTATTGGATATGTTTTTATTTGCATTTCAAATGCTATTCCCTTTTCTGCCCTGATCCTGGAAACCTCTATCCCATCCCCTCTCTCCTCTGTTTTAATGAGGGTATTTGCCAACCACCCACCCACTCCTGCCTCCCTGCCCATGCATTCCCCTACACTAGGACATCAATCCTTCAAAGAAACAAGGGCTTCTCCTCCCATTGATGCCCAACAAGACAATCCATTTTGTTGTTGTTGTTGTTGTTGTTGTTATTGAAGGTCATCCTTTGTCTGTGGTGACCTGATAGGATGCATGGGATTATTTCAATCTTCTTTTATCTGTTGAGGCTTGTTTTGTGACCAATTATATGGTCAGTTTTGGAGAAGGTACCATGAAGTGCTGAGAAGTTGTATTCTTTTGTTTTAGGATGAACTGTTCTCTACAAACCTGTTAAATCCATTTGGTCCATAACTTCTGTTAGTTTCACTGTGTCTCTGTTTATTTTCTGTTTCCATGATCTGTCCATTGGTGAGAGTGAGGTGTTGAAGTCTCCCACTATTATTGTGTGTGGTGTAATAAGTGTTTCTGAGCACTGGTAGTTTTTTATGAATGCGGATGCCCTTGTGTTTGGAGCATAGAGGTTCAGAATTGAGAGTTCATCTTGGTAGATTTTTCCTTTGATGAGTATGAAGTGTCCTTCCTTATCTTTTTGACAACTCTTGGTTGAACATTGATTTTATTCAATATTAGAATGGCTACTCCAGCTTGTTTCTTGGGACCATATGCTTGGAAAATTGTTTTTCTAACCCTTTACTCTGAGGTAGTATCTGTCTTTGTCACTGAGGTGCATTTCCTATATGCAGCAAAATGCTGGGTCCTCTTTACATATCCAGTCTGTTAGTCTATGTATTTTTATTGGGGAATAGAGTCCATTGATGTTAAGAGATATTAAGGGATAGTGATTGTTTCTTCACGTTATTTTTGATGTTAGAGGCAGAATTATGCTTGTGTGGCTGTCTTCTTTTGTGTTTGTTGAAAAAAGATTACTTTCTTGCTTTTTGTAGGGTATAGTTGCCCTCCTTGTGTTGGAGTTTCCCATCTATTGTCCTTTGTCATGGATTATCTTGGTTTCTACATCTATGGTAATGGAGAGTTTTGCTGGTTATAGTAAGTAGCCTGGGCTAGCATTTGTGTTCTCTTAGTGTCTGTATGATATCTACCCAGGATCTTCTGACTTTTATAGTCTCTGGTGTGAAGTATGGTGTATATGGTATTTGACATTTTCCCTTTACTGCTTTTAATATTCTTTCTTGGTTTTCTTCATTCGTTGTTTTCATTATTATGTGACAGGACGCAGGAATTTCTTTTCTTGTCCAGTCTATCTGGAGTTTTTTTGGGCATCTCTTTCTTTAGGTTAGGGGAGATTTCTTTTTTCTTTTTTTATTATATATTTTCTTTATATACATTTCAAAAGATATCTCCTTCCCAGTTTCCCTTCTGAAAATAAAAACCTTGTACTCTCCCCCATCCTCTTGCTCACCAACCCACTCTCTCCTGCTTCCAGGACCTGGCATTACCCTACACTGGGGCATAGACCCTTCTCAGGACCAAGTACCTCACCTCCCATTGATGACCTATTAGGCCATCCTCTGCTTCATATGCAGGTGAACTTGAGTCCCACCATGTGTACTCTTTGGTTGGTGGTTTAGTCCCAGGGAGCTCTGGGGGAACTGTGAAGCTTGTTGTTTTCCTAATTTCTTTCTCCACTTGTTTATCCTTTGGGTAGAGGAAGGCCACTGATTTGCTTGAGTTAATTTAATATCCAACTACTTTGCTGAAGTGGTTTATCAGGTTAGGAGTTCTCTGGTGGAATTTTGGGTTCACTTAAATATACTATCATATCATCAACAAATAGTGGTGATTTGACTTCTTCCTTTACAATTTGTATCCCTTTGATCTCCTTTTGTTGTCTAATTGCTCTGGCTAGGACTTCAAGTACAATATTGAATAGGTAGGCAGAAAATAGTCAGCCTTGCCTAGTCCTTGATTTTAGTGGGATTGCTTCAAGTTTCTCTCCATTTATTTTGATGTTGGCTACTGATTTGCTGTATATTGCTTTTACTAGGTTTAGGTATGGGCCTTGAATTCCTGATTCTTCCAAGACTTTTATCATGAAGGGGTATTGGATTTTGTTAAGTGCTTTATCATGATCTAATGAGATGATCATTTGGCTTTTTTCTTTGAGTTTGTTTATACTGAACCATCCCTGCATCCCTGGAATGAAGCCTACTTGATCATGATGAATGATCATTTTGACGTGTTCTTGGATTCGGTTTGTAAGAATTTTTTTTGAGTATTTTTGGATCGATATTCATAAGGGAAACTGGTCTGAAGTTTTCTTTCTTTGTTAGGTCTTTGTGTGGTTAAGGTATCAGAGAAATTGTGGCTTCATAGAACAAATTGGGTAGAATACCTTCTGTTTCTATTTTGTGGATTAGTTTGAGGAGTATTGGTATTAGGTCTTCTTTGAAGGTCTGATAAAACTCTGCACTAAACCCACCTGGTCCTAGGCACTTTTGGGATGGTAGACTAGTAATGACTGTTTCTATTTCATTAGCAGATATAGGACTGTTTAGATAATTTATCTGATCATGATTTAACTTCGGTACCTGGTATCTGTCTAGAAAACTTTGCATTTTATCCAGGTTTTCCAGTTTTGTTGAGTATAGTTTTTTGTAGTAGGATCTGGTGATTTTGATTTCCTCAGTTTCTGTTGCTATGTCTCTCTTTTCATTTCTTATTTTGTTAATTAGGATACTGTCTCTGTGCCCTCTACTTAGTCTGGCTAAGGGTTTATCTGTTTTGTTGATTTTCTCAAAGAACCAGATCCTGGTTTGGTTGATTCTTTGTATAGTTCTTTTTGTTTCCACTTGGTTGATTTTAGCTCTGAATTTGACTATTTCCTGCTCTCTACCGCTCTTGGATGAATTTGCTTCTTTTTGTTCTAGAGCTTTCATATGTGCTGTCAAACTGCTAGTGTATGCTCTCTCCAGTTTCTTTTTGGAGGCACTCAGAGCTATGAGTTTTCCTCTTAGGACTGATTTCATTGTGTCCCATGAGTTTGGGTATGTTGTGGCTTCATTTTCATTAAACTTTAGAAACTATTTATTTCTTTATTTCTTCCTTCACTAAGTTATCATTGAGTAGAGTGTTGTAAAGCTTCCAAATGTATTTGGGTTTTCTATTGTTTATGTTGTTGTTAATGAGCAGACTTAGTCCATGGTGATCTGATAGGATGCATGGAATTATTCAATCTTCTTGTATCTCTTGAGACCTGTTTTGTGACCAATTATGTGGTCAGTTTTGGAGAAGGTACCAGGCAGTGCTGAGAAGAAGGTACATCCTTTTCTTTTAGGATAAAATGTTCTATAGATATCTATTAAATACATTTGTTTCATAACTTCTGTTAGTCTCACTGTGTCTTTGTTTATTTTCTGTTTTCATGATCTGTCCATTAGTGAGAGTGGGATGTTGAAGTCTCCCAATTTATTGTATGGGGTGCAATGTGTGCTTTGAGCTTTAGTAAAGTTTCCTTTATTAACATAAATATGCTTGCATTTGGAGTGTAGAAGTTCAGAATTGAGAGTTCATCTTGGTAGATTTTACCTTTGATGAGTATGAAGTTTCTCTCCTTATCTTTTTTGATCACTTTAGGTTGAAACCTGATTTTATTCTATATTAGAATGCCTACTCCAGCTTGTTTCTTGGGACCATTTGCTTGGAAAATTGTTTTCCAGCCTTTTATTCTGAGGTAGTGCCTCTCTTTGTCACTCAGGTGGGTTTCCTGTATGCAACAAAATGTTGGGTCCTGTTTACATACCCAGTCTGATAATGTATGTCTATTCATTGGGGAATTGAGTACACTTATATTAATAGATATTAAGAAAAAGTAATTGTTGCTTCCTGTTATTTTTGTTTTTAGAGTTGGAATTCTGTTCATGTGGCTATCTTCTTTTAGTTTTGTTGAAAGATTACTTTCTTGCTTTTTCTAGGATGTAGTTTATTTCCTTGAGTTGGAGTTTTCCATTTACTATCCTTTGAAACTGGATTTGTGAAAAGATATTGTGTAAATTTGGTTTTGTCATGGAATACCTTAGTTTCTCCATCTATGGTAATTGAGAAGTTTGCTGGGTATAGTAGTCTGGGTTGGCATTTGTGTTCTCTTAGGGTCTGTATAACAGCAGCCCAGGATTTTCTGGCTTTCATAGTCTTTGGCGAGAAGTTTGGTGTATTTCTGATAGGTCTGCCTTTATACATTACTTGACCTTTTTCCCTCACTGCTTTTAATATTCTTTCTTTGTTTTCATTTGGTGTTTTTATTATTATGTGACAGGAGGAATTTCTTTTGTGTTCCAAACTATTTGGAGTTCTGTAAGCTTCTTGTATGTTCATGGGCATCTCTTTATTTAGGTTAGAGAAGTTTTCTTCTATACTTTTGTTGAAGATATTTACTGGCTCATTAAGTTGGGAATCTTCACTCTCTTCTCTGCATTTTGCATTTTCTTTAACTGTTGTGTCAATGTTTTCGATGGTATCGTATGCACTTGAGATTCTCTCTTCTATCTCTTGTATTCTGTTGGTGATGCTTGCTTACATCTATGACTCCTGATCTCTCTCCTAGGTTTTCTATTTCCAAGGTTGTCTCCTTTTGTGATTTCTTTATGGTTTCTATTTCCTTTTCTAGATGCTGCATGGTTTTATATAATTCCTTCACCGGTTTTGTTGTGTTTTCCTGTAATTCTTTAAGAGATTTTTGTTCTTTCTCTTTAAAGGCTTCTACAGTTTATCTGTGTTATCCTGTATTTCTTTCAGTGAGTTATTTATGTCCTTCTTAAAGACCTCTATCATCATCATAAGAAGTAATTTTAAGTTTGAACTTTTATTTTCCACTGTGATGATGTATCGAGGACTTGCTAGGTGAAAGAAGTAGGTTCTGATGATACCAAATAGCCTTGGTTTTTGTTGCTTATGTCTTATGTTTACCTCTCACCACCTGGTTATCTCTAGTGCTACCTACCATTGCAGTTTCTAACTGAAGCCAGTCCCTCCTGTGATCCTGGTTGTCTCACAACTCCTCAGAGTCCAACTGTCTCTGTGATTCTGTGATTCTGTGATCCTGTGATCCTGAGATTTTAGATCCTGGGTATGTCAAATCTCCTGGGAGTCAAACTTTCTCTGATATCCTGAAATCCTGGTGTAAACAAGCTCTTGAGATCCTGTGATCTTGGGAGTGTTAGAGCACCGGAGAGTCAAGCTTCTGGGTGTTGTGAGACTGGGTGCAGAACTATGACTGCTAATCTCTTTCCTAGGTTCTGTTCAGAGCATTGGCACAATCCAGAATACATTGAACATTTCTTTAAGTGCTTTTTGAATATTCTATATTCCTCTGTTGAGAATTCCATGTTTAGTTCTGTACTCCATTGTTAAATTAGGTTATTTTGGTTGTTGGTGTTTAATATCTTGAGTTCTTTATAAATTATAATTTATATTTTATAAATTTATGTTATATTTTATAAAATTATATTTATATTTATATATAATTTATATAAATTATAATTGATATTAGCACTCTGACAGATGTATGATTGGTAAAGATTCTTTCCAATCTGTAGGCTGTTAATTTGACAGTGCCTTTTTTCTTATAGAAACTTTTCAGTTTCTTGAGGTCCTATTTATCAGTTGTTGATCTTAGAGCCTGAGCCATTGGTGATCTCTTCAGGATGTTTTCTTCTGTACCAATATATTCAAGGCTATTCCAGACTTTCTCTTCTATGAGATTTAGTGTATCCAGTTTTAAGTTGAGGTCTTTGATTTACATGGGCTTCAGTTTTGTGTAGGGCATTAGATATAGATTAATTTGCATTCTTCTACATCCATACATCCAATTAGACCAGCACCATTTATTGAAGATGCTTTCTTTATACTTCATTTTGACAAAGTAGGCAAAAGCATACAATGCCAAAAAGAAAGCATCTTATTGTTAGGCTGTGTTGTATTTATATCCCTGGAGAGTTTTATATTTTCTTTTTTTAAAAAGGGAACTCGCTGGGCGGAGGTGGCACACACATTTAATCCCAGCACTTGGGAGGCAGAGGCAGGTAGATTTCTGAGTTCGAAGCCAGCCTGGTCTACAGA
>NW_022196897.1:33631742-33647647 GCF_008632895.1 Mastomys coucha | reverse complement strand
GAGAGAGAGAGAGAGAGAGAGAGAGAGAGAAAGAAAGAGAGAAAGAAAGAGAGAGAGAAAGAGAGAGGGTGGGAAGATTAAGAGAGAGAATTATGGTTCAGATGTAACATATGAAAAAGGAATTTAAACATACACATCACACATACACACACACATACACACACACACACACACACACACATTTGCCTTGAAAACTCCATACAGGGAAATATATGATCTTCACAAAGTAAGAAGAGAAGAAAAGCTCAGAGTCAAAGAGAAGTGGTACAAACTAAATAAATAGTTCAACTTGATTTAGTTTATATGAATTAAAGAAAAATTGTAATTAAATTTTAATTAACTATACCAAAGTTGTATATATGTGTGTGCATGACTATACTATATAGTCCATTCTTTTAGCAGTATAATACTGTTTAAAGCTTTTTTTCCATGAGAAGAGGCTCCCCAATCTCTTTCAAAAAGTTACCGATTAAAGCTTTTTTTCATAGTGTTAATGACACATATCCAAAATAATTCCATTGGGTATTTTCTTATGAGAGTAGTACCTAAATTCAATCTAAATTTAAAGCTTCTCAATTTTTCAAATGTAAATGTGGATATGTGTAACAGGCCTTTCTTAAAGAATCTGTGATCTAAAGCTTCATTTTATAAGGACCATATGGAAAAGCAAAAGAATAAATGGCTAAAATATAAAAACCTATACATAATGAAAACCAGGGTTACTTTCTTTTAACTATACTGTTATTAGCACATTCAAATACAAAGGTTGACATTAAAACTCCCACAAATACTCACAAGTTTAATGTTTTCATTCCACTGCTTTCTGTTGTATTCCTTTAATAGAAATGCTACAAAGAGAGACTTCAGATAACTCATACAAGCATACCAGTACAGCCCAGTGTTGAAACACAGTTAATTACCCTCAAACTCCTGTTTTGGGTTACCTAGTATAGTTAACTCTGCCAGATGCAATTTTGCTATTGGATAATCTGATTTGCTGACAACATACACTGCCTTAAAAATAGGAAGTACTTAGGTGACTAGTGTCCAAATCACACATATTCTTTTCGTTAAAATGAAATGTGAGTCTAAATTTAGCTTTTAATTACATTTCCTGTCATACCTCCAACAAACAAATTTCTATAACATCCCCAGGAAAATTAACAGAAAAGAAAAGTTCATATATTTTAAGTTACTGCTCTGGAAGAAGCAAAAATTAAATATCAGAAACTTTTCTATTATTTGTATTAATCAATGCAGTCTCTGCATTTTCAATGATCATGAAATGAGTAATACCTGTTTTAGAAACCACATTGAACTCAGGATTTCAGATCTGTATTCAACTATTTGTAGGAAAATTTAAATTATTCTTGTATGGATCAAGAAACTATTGTATCCAGTCTGTTTGTGCAACACATCAAATACTTGGGACGGCTCAAAAGCATCTTAATTTCAGAGATGACAATGTGTCTCAATCATGTAAAAAATAAATTCACTAAGGATAAAGAAAACATTTTCTGTCAAGAGAGAAATGTAATATTTTACTCTAAAAGACATTCAAACTAAGCATTGTTTAAATGGTCTTCCCTTAGAAGACAAGTCTGTCATTTTCTGTCTTCACTTTGGCATTAGCTCCATAGAGACTACATTATTCAATCACTATTGTTCTTTCAAATGAAAAACGTGTCCACATTCTACCATGTGCTCAAACAAGCAAAACTAAGTATTAAATCTGAATGTGCTATATTTTAAAATATATTTTACAAGTAGACAGTTATTCAGCTTATATTGTTCATCTATTTTCTGGAGCCCATAAACTTGTATAATATATTGAATGTCAAAAAGCTATAAAATATCTTTAACTATTGATATCTACTTGTAGATAGTAATATAAATCCTGTCAAAAATTCAAATAAGCAAATGACTCTATCTAAACAGAGATTTGGAGCATTGTTCTATTGTTCGGGGAGCATGTTTTTATAATTACATTGTATAACAGTAGGCAAGATTTATTATAATTATTAGAATAGGTTATAAATGATGACCACAGAAAGTCAGTCTTAGATATTTAAAATAAAAATTTCTGTTTACCATAGTATAAACACATCCTCTGCATACTGTGTATACTTGTATCCTATGCTTAGTTTATAGTATGAGAAGAAGAAGAAGAAGAAGAAGAAGAAGAAGAAGAAGAAGAAGAAGAAGAAGAAGAAGAAGAAGAAGAAGAGGAAGAAGAGGAAGAAAAAGTAGTAGTAGTAGGAGGACAAGGACGAGGAGGAGGAGGAGGAGGAGGAGGAGGTCAGGTCATAGAGATCTGCTGAGACAAGGGCTTCTGTTAGCTGAGATACTGTTACCAGCCAAGCAATCAAAAAAAAAATAAACCCAAGTTAATTTTTTATTTATACAAAGAGTTCAGGTAAGGAAAATGGCTCAGTTGGTAGTGTTTTCCATTTCATTTAAGAATGGAGAAAAATTAGTTCAGTTCACCAGTGTTATCTTCATAACCATCATTATCAACAACAACAGTAACAACAACAACAACAACAAGAAGACCCAGACTCTGAATTGGTAGAGAAAGGAAAATTCTGAAGATCACTCACTGCACATGTTTTCTAACTGTATCAATGAGCTCCAAGTTTAGTGAGACTCACGTTAACATTATACAGCAAAAGAAGACACTTGACATTAAATTCTAGTGCCAATATACTAGGACATGTATAGACATATGTGTTTGCACGAGTATATTCACACATGAACATATATACACACAGATATATACACACATCCAACCTCAACAATGAGTGTTCCAATATGAGTGATTATATTTCTGCTCATCCCAATGTGCAGTTCTGGCAATCTTTTCTTAGGATTTGTTCATTTTGCAACTTAATTTGCTCTAATCTCACTTTTCTACAAGGCAAAACTTTCCACTCTTACCTTGCCATTGGATCACACAGCACACCATGAATCTTTATATTCCCCACATTTATATTCTACCAACTTCTGCATATCACTTTTATTATAGTAGACTGCAAACACTACTCTAACCATGTGCTACATTTGGCTATCTTCATTTTTATGTTTACACATTTATTCTATATAGTATCTGACATAGGGTTTCTATTGCTATACAACACGGGGAGGAAAGCACTTATTTTAGCTCACATTTGTAGTCTAGGATGCAGGGACAAAAGAAAGGAATTCATGATAGGATTTTGGATACAGGAACTGCCCTGCTCCTCCAAGAAATCAAAAGTGTGGAGGAACACTGCTTACAGACTGGTTACTCAGGGCTGGCTTGGGCTGGTTTCTTATACAACTCCTGATCAACTGTGGAGGCCTAGCACTGCCCACAGTGAACTGGACCCTCTCATATTAATGATCAATCAAGAAAATTCTCCTGAACCTTGACAGTACATCAATCTTATAAAACCATTTTCTCAACTGTGGTTCTTCTCAGATAGGTTAAGTTCACAAACAGCAAACATAGCAATGCTTTTCCTTTTTTGTTTCATATAGAGAAAATTCTATTTATTCATAATGCTCCCTTCTTATGTAGTGTGTTTTTATGTATGTATATTGCATGCACATATGAATGTATATGCTTTTGTATGTATGTGACCATTTGTGTGTGTGTGCGTGTGGAGATTAAAGGTCAAGATCTGTGTCTTCCTTGGTCATTAGGCATGCTTTATTTTTTGAGAACGCATTTCTTACTGATCTTGGAGCTTTGCGATTTGACTAAAGTGGTTGTCCAGCAACTCTCAAATATCTTCTTTCCCTGTCTTCCCAGTGCTTTGATTTGATCACTAAAAAATCTGTGAGCTATATGTGGATGCTAGGGAGCCAGAAATTACACAGCAGGAGCCATCTCCTGAACACCTAAAACACTCAATTTCACAGAAATGAATTTGTCTTTTCCAGAAAGACTGGCATCATCATCTTTGTATGTAAATTAAAAATTTTTAACCTCTGGCACTTAACCATACCTGTAGCTAAACTCTGTTATTGAGATATTCTATGTCTCTTGAGTTGATGTATTTTTTTAATCTACATTATCTAGCATAAAATAAGGCATATTAGAGTTAGAAAATGGATAGATTGCAGGCTTTAGTTTAAACATGCTAAATTGTGTTTAATAAATGAATGTTAGTCAAAAATTAAAAAATGGGTGTTATATTTTTGTGTAAATGGAAAATTTACTATGAAATCCACATATAAATTCCATAGTTTGGTTGGGCAATTAGATCCAAATCAGAGAAATTTTATCAGCCATTTCCTTATATTATGAAGAATTTCTCATATTTTCTATCATATGCTGTCACTCATTAAGACTTTCTGCCATGTGCCTTCTTCCTGTCAGAACCTTCCAAGTATGCTCTCCATTATGTGAAGTCCTTAATCATCATTTCCATTAAGACTGTTCATTTGAGTATGATCTGCATTGTCCCCAGTTATCAGTGAGTCACTTAAACATCATAAGCATCATAGGGTTAAATTCTCCCTCTCCTCTTGTATATCATAGTCTTTTTCTCATAAGCTACTACAAATAATACTGAATGGAAACTCATAACAGTAAACAAACATGAACCTGCTATCATAACCACCTCGTAGCAGTTACCTTGAACAAAATCACGCCCCAAATCAATTCCTTTATTTTTTATTTTATTTATTTATTTATTTATTTATTTAATTTTGGTTTTTCAAGACAGGGTTTCTCTGTGTAGCCCTGGCTGTCCTGGTACTCACTCTGTAGAACAGGCTGGCCTCAAACTTAGAAATCCGCCTGCCTCTGTCTCCCAAGTGCTGGGATTAAAGGCATGCGCCATCACCGCCCAGCTCAAATCAATTCCTATAGAGAAACTGATGGCTATTACTGTTCAATTCAAAGATGTCATGAGACACATAAATGACTAGGTCTGAATTTGGTTCATCTATAAACCTTGATATACTCCTATGTTAATAGTGTTTACCACTTATAATAGCAATGTGTTAGATTATATTCTTTATCAAAATATTTTCAAAAATCATGATTTCATTTTAAAGAGAACATAAACAGCTAAATTTCAGGCATTCTAAAAAACCTGAACAAAAAATATGTTGCAATTAATTTATTGAAATTATATGTGAAAGAAAAATATTTATTTAAATAAGAACTTTACATTTTAACCACAAATGCAAACATTGATTCAAAAATTCAGTTTTGAATACTACAAATTGAGGGGGCTCCAAAGACATATAATCCAGAGATACTTGTAAATATCAAACCATACATATTAGGAAATGATACATAAAAAAGAAATTATCTCCTATCCATTGAAAATATAATCTATAAACTAGAGAAACAGCACAGTTGAGAAAATATTCCAACACAAATCTAAGGACCAGAGATCCATCAGCAGACACTTTATAAAAAAGCCATTGATGTGGAGCGTGAGGTAGCCAGACCTTAGAGTCTTGCTGGCTAGTCTGTCTAGTTTAATTAGTGTGGTTCAGACTAATAAAAGACCTTATCTTACAAATCGAGGTGGGAATTTCGCTAAGAATTAGAACTGAAATTGACATCTGGTATCTTACACCTGTGTACACCTGCACATATATCTTCACACATATGTACCCACATGACCCAAAACCCCTCCACATACAAATCAATTGTGCTAAAGTTGAGAAGACTTGCCCATAACTGTAGACTAACATGTAATTAAAAAACATCGACTTGGTCATTACTTTTTGAGCCTGTTTAAATAACTTGCCTACATTCATATAAGTAGTGAATTGCAAAACATAAGCTCTTTGAGTCTTCCACACCTCTTTTGTGGAATTTAGGAAATAGAGACAGAAGCAAGTTTAAGGTCAGCCTGGGCTCAACAGTGAAACTCTGTCTTAAAAACCCAAAATAAATCTATAGAAATTAAATTTAACATCTAAAAACCTTAAAATTTTAATAAACACAGAAAGCTACCAATGCACAATGCCATGGTATTAAACATGTGTCTTACATACTGTTTCTAGAAGTATCTTCAATTTAGTTTATCTAGTGGAAATAATATCTGCTAAGTCATCAGGGAGAATTTGAAAGGTGTGTGCCATGCCAAATATAAGACATGTTGTACTCTGATCATTTTTTATTGTGTGTTACCTATAATCGTAGCCAAATTGCAAATTTTGTTTTTAAATATCTTACTTTTCTTCCTAAAATTTTTCACTTTATATACTAAATAAAATATAATCCAATATTTAAAACTTGAAGAATGTTACTGATTGATCTAAAATTTCTCAATGATCAACCTATCTACTTAATACTTTTAACAATTTCATAGCTATATAGGAAAAATGTTAAGATGAATACCATTTTTGGTTTTCGCATCTGTATTTCTAGAAAAAATAAAACACAATATGTTGGTTAATTGAGCCTGAGCATTGGTTAAGAACTTGAAGTGTGTCTAGCATTTAGATTTTGTCACACATGCCTCCTCTCCACTGCTGCTGACATGTGCACATAACTTGTTACTGACTTCACAACAATATTACTATAGACTGAAACAAAATGTCATCCATTTTTACTGGTTTATACTATATCCTATTCTGCCTATCTGTATTTATATTATGTGTTGTTTCTTTATTAATTATCAACTGAATCTCTAGATAGAGTTAAACTATTTTTCCATAGAACTTTCTCGTTTGTCTAAGATCATGGCTACTTAAACACATATTGTTTTTTAGCATTTCTCATTTTTATACCAGTGTGTTTGACTTCAGAACAGTAAGTAGAAATGGCTAAACTGATTTGACAGGGAAAAGAATATGTATTTTCAAAAGTATTATAAGTCATCTGACATTGGTGTTTGCTGTTTTGATTAAAGAGTAGAGACTAGGACATGGCCTCATCTTTGCTGTTGGGAAAATGGAGTACGATAATTATGTGTATAAAAAGAGACCATAGTAAAGGATCAGTATTCACAACCCAAAAGCTTTCACTTTAAATACTTAAAACTGGTTACTTAGGAACTGTCTTTGTCCTGAGATCAAGTCTAAAGTAGTACCATAACCAGATTTTGGGGGCTATATGGGCAGCTAAATCTCCTCACAAATTCAGTAAATTACTAATTGCTTGTTCAGTGTCTCTGATGTACCTGATATTATGATAAGAGTAAAGATTCAGCACAAAAATTAATGTTTCCTATTTAAATGTGTTATTGACATAATGATCTAATTTCAAATTCAAAACAACTGTATGGACATGGTGCACATCCCTGTAATCTCAGTATTTTAAATGTGGATATAGGAAGATCCAGGGATGGAGGCTATACACTAAATTCAAGGCAGCCTTTGCTGTGCAGCCAGACCTTATATATTAAAAAAAATTAAAGAAAAATTAAGTAGGCAAATAATTTCCTTTACTCAGATTTAATATTCTACTTAGATATTGCATTCTTTTAAACAATTTGAAAATATCTGGGAATTGTCTGGGCTCTCACGATGCTGGGATATGTCATTGAAGTAGTTTAATAGTGGAAGTATTAATACTTACAGTTCTGAGGTGACATGCTTTCTGATAGTCAGTTCCAATAGCATTTGACAAGAACAATGTGCAAGTAGCATCTTTTTCAATTTGAGAGACAGTGGAAGAATGTTTGCTATTTGTCAAAAGATAATTAAGTCCACATTAAGTATGGTGGTTATCTTCATAAGTGGAAATCAATCTTAAATAAGATATTGTCTAGGGACTATATATATATATATATATATGTATAATTTACATATGTATAATATGTATTATATATGGGATATATGCCATATTAATTATGTTTTTTCAAATAGAGAATAGAAATTTGTTATTTATAATATTTCTATATAGACCCAACAAGTGTACAGAGATTGTAAATAGATTAAAAAGTGCCAAGATAAATGCAAAGTACCTTTAATTATAATTTCTGGGCCCAAACTTACTAATACCTCCAGGCATCACTATAGGAAGTATTCAAATAATCACCCATAGTTTATCCAGGTGGAAGAATTTCAGCTAAAATTCAGATCAAATTTTCTTAGTTTATAGCATGTCAGTTATTGGGTGAAGCTAAAACTTAAATCCCCAACTTTATTTTCCAGTCTGTCTAATCTCTGTTTACTTGGCAATCCAAGTTTCCTTTGCTTTCCCTTGCCATTGCCCCAAATCCTTTCCCATGTCCTTTCAGAACACTGCAGTGAACTCACTTAGAAAAATAAATGCAGAACTGAAGGAATGTCCTACGACAACCCCCCCTGGTCCAATCTGAATGACCAAGCAGAGATGACGTCATTATTTTAAACAATCATGAAAAAAATTGCATGTGGAATTTCTGTATTTCCTACCTCTGAGGAAATATAGGTTATTGAAGGGCTAAAATAACAAAACTCTATTTTTATTTTTACTGTATTTTTATGGAAGGTTAGATAGAGAGATATAGAACCAAGTAGCTCCATTGTCTAGTCACAATTATTAAATGAATATACTTCCAGCTTTTGAATATTATTCTGAAACAAATCAGTTATCAGACCATTCCATTGTTGTATTAGCAATAGCAAATGTTATTTATTATAAGAGAGAAGTCCGTATGTCTGTGCCAGACCCAGGGGGCTTCCTTTTGCCAGTTAAACTTCAAGACTGAGTTACTGCATTTTTTGGTACCTGCAAAGCACTCTGAGCTTAACATTCTGTCATCCCTTAAAACAGCAAATGGAAGTCATTTAAACCAGATGAGCGGCAGGCTGGAGCTCTGGTATACCTACAGCAGAGGACACAAAGCACCATGTACCTATTTCAAGAAAATGAAGAGTGGGTGGCCGGAAGAAAGAAAGGCTTTCCTCATTTAACCTGTAATTTACCATCTGTGATGAATTATTCCCAGTATTGCCCTCATAATTGTTGTACCTACCGTCAGTCTCCAGGGAGGAGAGACAACCTGCAGTAGATGAAAGCAAAAATTCAGAAGCATGAGTTCTCTAAGACAATGGCACTCACATCACCAAGGGATCATGGAGAGTGTTTAATTTAATTTCTTCTATACAAAATGGACATTGTAATTAACATCAGAAAATTTGACTTTGGCAAGGCATCATCTATTATGAATACATTATGGCAAGATCCATGTAGTTCATGTAATGGAGAGTCTTCAGTGTACATTTTTGTACATAATTTTATAAGAGTAAAGAAGGATATTAGTGTATGTGTGTTTCTTTTAGATACATGGAAAAAAAGCATGTTATATCTTCCAAGTAGACCAAATTGATAGAGTGATCTACTCACATTCTTCAAGAGTTCAAACTCTACAAGA
The DNA here is from genome assembly GCF_008632895.1 of Mastomys coucha. Lineage (NCBI taxonomy): Eukaryota > Metazoa > Chordata > Mammalia > Rodentia > Muridae > Mastomys > Mastomys coucha. The sequence continues at coordinate 33,638,333 of NW_022196897.1, read as the reverse complement.
TGAAAATACAACTCCTAACCACTAATTTACCAGGTAAGGTAATCATCTTCAATTTTATTATATATTATATATCAAGAGACTATTTAATAGCTAATTGAAGAACTGATTTTAAGCAAGTTATTCCTCACTTTCAGATTTTTTATATTATCGTAAGGATTAACTCTCATTAAAATCTCCACACAACACATTTTTTCACTCTTTTTAAAATTTTAATCTTTTTATTTCTAACTCTTTTTATTAGATATTTTCTTTATTTACATGTCATATGATTTCTCCTTTCCCAGTTTTCCCTCCAAAAAAACAAACCAAACCAAAAACACAACAGGAACAAACCCGTGTTGCCTCCCCCTCCCCCTTCTTGCCACCCTACCCTCTCCCACTTATTGGTACTGGCATTCCCCTACACTGGGGCACAGAACGTTCATAGGGCTAAGGGCCTCTCCTCCCATTGATGATCAACTTTGCAATCCTCTACTATACACATGCTGCCAGAACAATCAGTCCCACCATGTATAGTCCTTGGTTGGTGGTTGAGTCCCTGGGAGCTCTGAGGGTACTAGTTAGTTCACATTGTTGTTCGTCCTAAGGGGCTGCAAACACTTCAGCTCCTTTGATCCTTTCTCTAACTCCTTCATTGAGGGCCCTATACTCAGTTCAATGGATGGCTGTGAGCCGTTACATCTGTATTAGGCAGGTATTGTCAGAGCCTCTCAGGAGATAATTATATCAGGCTGGCTTGTCCTTCCTTCAGTCTCTGCTCCATAATTAGTCTCTGCAATTCCTTCTGTGGGTATTTTGCTCCCCCTTTTAAGAAGGAATGAAATGTCCACATTTTGGTCTTCCTTCTTCTTGAGTTTCTTGTGGTTTGTGGGTTGTTCTTCCTGTATTCAGAACTTCTGGGCTAATAACCACTTATCAGAGAGTGCATACCGTGTTTGTTCTTTTGTGATGGGGTTACCTAACTCAGGATGATATTCTCCAGATCCAACTCTTATCCTAGTTGTTTTGTGGTTATAATTCTTGCACTTTTTAAAACTCAGAACATTACCAATGCCTACAGAGCATACTTTCACCTAGGATTCCTCCCCTGAAATCCAAGCTTATGTATTCAACTTCTCTATCAAAGATACTTAATAGTGACCTCAAGAAACTACACTTGCAATCTTCTTTCTGCAATCCTCCCAATATCTGGAAATGGTTTCTAACTACTGAATTGCTCAACCTCCATCTTACCATTGGAAGTAAGCTTGACATCTTCGTTTAATCACAATATTCTGACTTCTCTACCATTGTAATACATAAAGAATCTGATGTCTCTTTTCTAGTTGTGCAGGCTTGATCAAAATACCACCTTTATCTTTCTTCTAAATTACCATACTAGCCTCCAAACAGATCTGCTGTCTTCTGCCCTTCCATATTTTAGGTCTATCCTAATCAAAGTAGAAATATAGATCATTTAAAACAAAGTCAGATCATTTTACTTCTCCACTACAAATGAGTTAACTTCACTAAACATAAAAGCCAAGTTTCTTCAAATGGCTTAACATATAGGGAGGATTTGGTTCCCATTGCCTCTTTTCAATATTTATTGCTGGGCCATCTTTCCCCAACTCTGTTCTAATTCAAGAAAATACAGAACCACATTACAGCTGAATTGTTCTTGTTATTTCTTGTCTACGGTTATTTCATTGTTTTTTCATGATTGATATTAACATAAATTCCTATTTCACTCAGACCAACATAAAATGTTAACTAATTACAGCAGAGAACCTCATTATCTACAACTCTGTCATCAGCCATCTCTGACTTTACTTAAAATTTCTATAGTAGAACTTATCGCAAGACATTGGCAGCTTTCTATTTGAAATTTTAATTACATTTCCATTTATTTTGTTCATGTGTGTGTGTGTGTGTGTGTGTGGAGGGAGGTGTATGTAATATTACCAAACATGTTTGAAAATAAGAGAAAAACTTGAAGTAATAAATTTTCTCCTTCTCCCATGTGGGGTCCAGGAACTAAACCTGAGGGTCAAGAGTGACAGCAGGCATCTTTACTTGTTAGACTTTGTCTTGAACTCTACATCTCTTTGTTTAGTTCTGTTGCATGCAAGCTTTTATTTTGTAGCTATGTGGCTGTAAAAGCATGGAGAATGTTAACAGAGTTAGAGGCAGATCATTATAGGATTTTCTTTTGTTTAACCTGTACACATTAGCTATCCATTGCAATTTGGAATACACTACCACTACAGTGTAGAAAATGTTTAATAAATCAGTAGTAGAGGATAAGACATTCAAGATCATGTAAATTCTGAACTGCAGATGGGCAATCCATTCCTTTCTGTCTTATCTTTATTTTCCTGGCTATAAGGATTGCTACGTGGAGTTTAACATTGACAGAGCAATTGCACAAATCTTTCCTACTTTCTGCCATCATTTTTTTTTTGTTAACGTTTTATTGAGTGTTTGAATTTTGAATGTCCCCTAATCCCACTGATCTCCTTGCCCTTCTAGAGCCACCCTCTTGACCTGTGGCCTCCCCTCACCCACAAAAAAACAAAACAAAACAAATACTTCTTTGTGGACCCTGCAGTGTATCATGGTGTGTCACACAGCATATTCTGTTGCTCAACCAATTTTACTTGCAATTGTTCATTGCAGCGAGTCATTGGCCTAGTTTGAGTTCTGAAGTGAGAATTTGGGTTTCTTTAAAAATCCAGTTCTGTTATATGCATGTTTTTGTTTTAATCCCAGGTGTGGGATATGGGAGTGCTTCAGATGTCCACAGTAGCTAATTATGGTTTGTCTCATGCTCTGGCAGGGGTGCAATTCTGCCAGCTGAAGATAGTATACATTTAAGATTCTGGGGACTCTTGAATGGGTATAAAAATGCCTGAGCCTGAAGAATCTACAGAGGTTGCTGTTCACTCTGTTGCTGCCCCTGCTGCCTTGGCTTCCAAATGCTGCTGATTTCTGCTGTTCCTTTTACTGGATGGCTGGGCTGTTGGATTGCTGGACTTCTGGATTGCTTGATTGCTGGATTGCTGGATTGCTGGATTGCTGGATTGCTGGATTGCTGGATTGCTGGATTGCTGGATTGCTGGATTGCTTGTTGCTTGTTGCTGGTTGCTGGTTGCTAGATTTTTGGTTGGAAAAATCCTGACAAGGAAGAAAATGGTCTAAAGAGGTCTATACCCCTTCCCATTTAATCTTCTTTCTCTCCTACTTAGAGTTGGGGCTTGGAAGGGATTAAAGTAGAGAGGGTGGTAGATATAGGAACCCAACAAAGGAGCCAAAACTTATAGTTAGAGAGGCCTCTGGCTTCTGCTACACTATCATTACTGGATCATCACCAGGATTCCTCTTCAATATTCTGTTGTTACCCTGTGTCATGGAGATCCTGGAGCTTTGATTCTAGAGAACTAGGCCCTTCCTATGCCACAACAGTTCATAGTGGGGTAGATACTAGGGTGTGGCAACTCAAAGTTCTAGATCTGGGAATGGGTGATAGCTGAATTAGTCAGTCTATTAACTTTCCTGCACCTGTGCCATGAGGGCCAGCTCTCTGCTTTATTCAAGCAAGGGGAGGACTAGCTCTCTTGCCTGCAGCAGCTGTCAAAGGACTGGACCAGCTCTTCAGAGAAAGGAACATCCATGGGGCCAGCTTACCCACATCCCTGCCATGAAAGCCTGTTTTACTATGCTGCCCAGATGAGGTGTTGTTCTGCTCTCACAAGTACTACAGCTGAAGAGGGTAGGAACCAGCTCTCCCTAGTGCTACAGCTGGTGAGGGGTAGACCCTCTGATATCATCCTGGCCCAAGACAATAGATCAGGGAGATTATACTTGGCCTTTGACGGTCTTATGGGCCATGGATATTAATGCAGACCCCTGATGCTGTAGGGCCACAGACCAGATGTGGCTTTCAGTGATAGCATAGCCTAGACATCAGCATGGCCTCAGGTGGCAGTGCAGGCCACTCACATCTGATCTTGTTCACCCTAGCTTCTCCAGTTCTGCTTCTCTTCATAGTACATAAATCTTAGTCTCTTTTTCTCTCCCATCTCTCCATCACATACTCACTCATTTCAGTGTTGACCGCCCAGAGTGGGCCTCTGTGTATCTTCAACCCACCCTGCAATGGGGTGGCAGCAAGCACGCCTCTCTCTTCCATCATTGTTATGGAAAACATTTCATGAAGTAAAATTGCAATTAAATTAAACAATTCCTTAAAATTTAATGAACTTTACAGATTAATTTGTTGGAGGCATATTTAGGAGATGATTTAGTTTCATCTCCTAAACCTCCATTGCTAATTCCAGACTGAAGATTCATTTTCCAAGTTGCCCCAAGTTTGACAACTAATTAATTACATCTGAATATCAAAATGGGAAATTTGCTTCAAGTGCATGCAATACCCAAAGGAGTTAGCATCCAGTGAATGACTGAGCAGTGGAGCAGCCATCAAAATCAAAATGCTTCTTCTCTCATCTCTTCCTCTTTATCTACATTTTACCTCCTCTTCTTCATCCTTTCTACTTTCTAACTTACCTCCTCCCTTTCCTTCTTCTCTCTCTTTTTTTTTTGCTGTTCAGACCTGTTATCCTTTGAATGTGGAAATGTTCCTCAGAGTCTTATGCATTTGAACAGTCCCTGTTATTTATGCTTAGAAAGTTTGGGGAGCCTGTAAGAGGTGAGACCTTGGTATTAGAAACATGTCAACTATGGTCAAGTTTACAGGTTATATCTTGGCCCTAGCTTCCTAGGCAGGGTCTCTCTGGTTTCCCGAGGACTTTGAAAAATTGACTATCTGCAAAATTCCATTCCAAAGTCAGAGTTTCATTCAGCATTCATTCTCCTGCAGTGAAGCTATGAACTAAAACAAGTCCTTCTTCCTCTGTGTTGATTTTTGTCAAGTATTTGCTCATAGAAAGGAAAAAATCATTAAAATGTGATCATTATCTCCAAAATGGGTTGTCAAGGTTGAAAACTCTTCCCTCCAAAGTAGGGATGAACACTTAGCTTAAAGATAACATAGATTCTTCTGCCTTGCAAGATAATGTATTCTTATCTGTATTAGAATGTATCTCAGTTGTTTTCTTTTTCTACACACTTTGAAGATACCTAAATTTCTCAGGCATTCCTAGAAAAAGGAGTATCAGTTAATGTTGCAATCATGTGTGCATCTTAAAGAAAAGCATGTAGAAGACAGTGAGTAGTGTTCTCTTATAGAGCCAACTCACCATGACTCTGTTAGATATTCTGTTAGTGTGATGTGGACAGCATATTCCAAATTCCAAAAAGCTAATTGGAGTAAATAATTTGATAATTGGTTTTTTAAAAAAAAGACAAGAAAAAGAAAAAGAAACTTTTCACTTCTTCCTTAGTGGAAAAAGCAACCTACAATTAAAAATTATGTTTATCATGGTTTTGAGGTTCCATTTTTTATAATTTACTTTTATTTTATGTGCATTTGTATTTTACCTACATGTTTGACTGTGTTTGTGTCAGAAGTCCTGGAACTAGATACAAGTGTGAGGTGCCATGTGGGTGCTGGGAATTATACCCAGGTCCCCAGGAAGAACAGCTTGTGCTAGTAACAACTGAGTAACATCTCCAGTCCCTAGCTTCCTTTTTTAATATTTATCTATAAAGCACCCAAAAGAATCAATTTAGGAATTTAAAACTATGAGATGCATAGTCACAACACATGATATTTGACATTTGTATCAAACCAGGGTAGTAGGATTAGCTGTTCCATCAACTAACCAGAAAACTATATATATTTACAAATAATCAAATGCTTTATCAAGGTATATATAACAATTAGGTTAAAGATATAAATAGCAATTATGAAACTATACTCCAGGAAGTATGTATTCTAAACTAGACATAAACATATTTTTGATTTACCAAAGTATAGTGAACTCATGGGTCTGAGACGCATAAGGTAAAAGCAGTGAATTCACTCCTTCTCAGCATTTAGTCCATTCGAGCAATCTGTACACATTTTCTATATACTTCCTAGGTTCTGTGGGTTTACAGATCTTGTTTCTCAGAAAGAGAATGTTTCTACTAAAGGAGCACAGGAACATTCCCATGAAATTTTACTCTCACTGACAATCATTGCTTTGGGCTTTTGATACTGGTAGAGCCAGGAGTGAGAAGCACGTTAAAGTTAAAAGTAATGCATACATAATGGATCACACAATAAGGGGGTAGAACAATTTTTCAAAAAGGAAGCATACAATTTTATCTATTGGTCAAAAATATCGGGAATTTTAAGAAAACACAGACAAGCTCACGACCTTAGTCTTACTGGTGCATCGTTTTGGGTATTCTGTATTTCTTAAATCTGGGTCTTCCCTCTAAGTAAGCCATTAAGTACAACAGAGATGCTGGTTAGAGTCTTTGAGAAAGGTAATTGATGGTCTGAATACCTGGAAGTCATAACACTATAGAGGGCTCGGTAACCAAACCAAATACCACTGGGAGAGAGCTGGTCTCCAGGAGCGTGGACATCCCTGTGAGCACAGGTAAGACCACCACTTCTGCTCAGAGGGACCCGCCCAGAATCCTCAGGACACAGGAACC
>NW_022196897.1:33610751-33631732 GCF_008632895.1 Mastomys coucha | reverse complement strand
AATCCTCAGGACACAGGAACCAAGGAGCAGCCTGGGGCAGGATCCTGGAGCAGCCTAGGACAGGTTCCTTCCAGTTTCCATCTCTACCTGGAGCTGATCCTGTGTCACAGTGCACCATACCCAAATATCGTTAGGAGAGAGCTGGTCTCCCAAGGGTACTGACATGCCTGTGAGCACAGGTAAGATCACCACTTCTCAAATTCCTGGCCCAAGAGGGACCCACCCAGAGCTATCAGGACACAGGAACCAAGGACAAACTGGGAACATGATCTTTCCAGTATCCATCAACACCACTGAGCTGACTCTGTGCCACAGCTCCCCATACCCAAACTCCTCCTGAAGAAACTGGTCTCCCAGGAGGAATGGCACACAGGCTTGCAGGAGGGAAAAGCCACAGTCAGAGACAGCAAGACCAGTTAACACCACAGATAACCAGATGGCAAGAGGCAAGGGCAAGAACATAAGCAACAGAAATAAAAACCATTTGACATCATCAAAACCCAGTTCTCCCACCACAGTGAGCCTTAAATATGCCAACACACCAGAAAAGCAAGACTCTGGTTTTTTGTTTGTTTGCTTGATTGGTTTTTTGTTTTTTGTTTTTGTTTTGTTTTGTTTTGTTGTTTTGTTTTGTTATGTTTTTGAGACAGGATCTCTCTATGCAAGACTCTGATTTAAAAATCACATCTCATGATTATGATAGAGGACTTTAAAAAGGACATAAATAACTCCCTTGAAGAAATACAGGAGAACACAGGTAAACAGGTAGAAGCCCTTAAATAGGAAACACAAATATCTCTTAAAGAATTACAGGACAACACAGAGAAATAGGTGAAAAAATTGAACAAAACCACCCAGAATCTAAAAATGAAAATAGAAAGAAGAAGCAAATCATGAAGGGAGACAACCATGGATATAGAAAACCTAGGAAAGAGATCAGGAGTCACAGATGCAATTATCACCAAGAGAATACAAAGATAGAAGAGAGAATCTCAGGTGCATAAGATACCATAGAAAGCATTGACACAACAGTGAAAGAAAATGCAAAATGCAAAAAGTTCATAACATTATGGAGAAATTTTTTTCTTATGGCTAGTCTTTATTTAAAATTTCAAGGAAAAGTGAACACCCAGAATTCTAACAGTCTTAGTCACCGATGAGAAGAATTTACTACAAGAAGAAAATGAATCGAAGAAAAAGGAACTCTGTGGTATAAAGCCAGGTTAACTCTTAAAAAACAATGATGCTTCCTATTCTGAAAGTAATGACTTCTGACTATTTATAGCTTGGTCTCTCTTTCAGGATTATTCTTAGTTCAATAAGGCTATCTAAATAAGAAATTTGTTGCAATAGTAAATATTTTAATATTTATTACTATATAATCTTTGTCCTTCATTTCTTTTGGGGTACTTAGCAGGAGGTACAGGTACACATAGTTATTTATCTAAAATATATATATCTCACAGTAGTTCTCCTTAAAGTCAAACTGAATATTCAAGGTAATGGTAAGATATCAGTTTTAGATGTAGATATTAATGTTAGTGCATAATAGAAAATGATAGTGCATAAATATGCTGTGCGATTATATCTTTATAACTGATAAACATAAACATATTTATATATTCTCATCTACCTATTTGTCTTGCCCTCTTGTTATGTCTTTTTCTCTCTGCCTTCTCTGTGTGTGTGTATATATATGTATATATGTATGTATGTATGTATGTATGTGTATGTATAAATGTTGCCCAAACTGCTATTGGTTTCAATACTAAGAAGTGAATAAAATTGCTCTTCATTATTTTAAAACTATCATCTTTTTCTGAGTCCTGATTGTCCATATGCAACATGACATCTATTTTACATTTATTCACTTAGGTGGTTCATCCATACCATTGTGTTTGTGCAGAGGTCAAGGAATAATTTACAGTAGTCCATTCTCTCCTTTCACCATGTAGCTCTAGAAATCACACTTGCAATTTTAGGGTCAAAGGCACATGTTCTCATATTCTAAGCCATGCCAGGGGCCCATATATTATTTGTAATATACCATTATCTTTGTTTGAAATAATATCAGCTAATATATGTTGACTACCTTTTACATCGAGGGATCAGAGTTATCAATTACAATCGTAGCAAAGAAAAGGCACATGTCTGTTATTATGAGAGCACTTGAGGTAAAACAAGTTTCTGATAACAGCATAGGAAACTTGAAAGTACAGGATACATGCTAATACAACATAGATGGATTTGGGGTCCTAATTCCATAGAATAGCTTTCTATTAAAATAAATTTAAACGTGATATGATTGATTTAATATGTAATAAGTGTGCAAAAAAATATAGAAAATACAAACTTCAAGCTCTATCGAACCACATGTATTCATTTGCACAGATATCACTAGGTCTTAGGAACAGAAAACTTGTAAACCTCAAATTAATTGAGTAGGTGAAAATATTTTAATGTAAAGATAAAATATTGTCAAGGAGACCTACAGTCTGCTCCACAAACCTAGAAAAGAGAGTAGGGAAAGGGCCAAGGGTCACCAGAGCAGTGGCCTAAGGAGCTTCCTCTTGTAGGACTGTGGCACTAAGAGGGGGTTATGTTGCATAGGTGGTCTCTGGAACAAATTTTAATTAAATTGGGTAATAAAAATCCACTGCCCTTTATGGTGAGAACGAACTCATAAAATTTTTGTGTGACTGCCAGGTAGTGTTTGTATTAGTGTCCATGAGGGGTTTCGGCTTTGCTGTTTTTGCTCTACAGAATTTCTGACTAAGAAAATAGAGAAGATCCTACTTTCCCTGATCTGGATTGTAAGTAAACTCTGTCCCACCAAGTGTCTCAAAGTTATCTTCATGATATTACTGACCTGTTATGTAGTATTTTCCATAAGGATGATACATAATATAGGGTAACACACAAAACCTTATGCTACTTCTTCCCTGTAATGAAAGATGTTGGAGTTTTATTGTTGATTGTGAAAATTTTGTTCCATGAGTCACAATTTAAAATACTTTTCCCAAATATTTTTCTAAGGAAAATGGATTGACTCCATAAAATATGTGTATTTTATCTGTTTGTTCAAATACTTCTGACCTTTACCAGTCAAAGACAACCTACACTTGTCTGGTCAATTAGAATTTCATGTCTATGTGTTTCTGGAAATCTCACAACTATAGGCTAAACCTCACCCAGGCTTTGTGCCACTGACATTTCCCTACCCTCATGTGCATTTCATTTTCTAGTCATCTGGATATAGCCTCTGCTCTGCATGCCTTATATCAAGCCCCATTATTTGTATACCTTTTACAAAGTTATCTTTTACAAAGAGTGGTCTTTTCTGTTGTGTATTTTATACTTAGTGTCTACTTTATAAAGAAAAGGTGCAAGTTTAAATTCAGATAAATATAACTTTAAGATCTTGTCTGCTAAAAATGTGAAGTTAAGGGAACTTAATGTATCGTAGCTTAAATAGCTTCATTGATAAAATGGTGGTAAAATTCTCTTTACCAATTTGAAAGGAATGATAAAGTATTTACTACGTGAAGACACGCTGTTACATCTTAAACATACCATGTGCTCATAAAATATTTGGTTACTTTTTGTTCATAAAGTCCTACAGCTTTTCTCTTTATTCTTTCAAGTTTAGATATGCTCATTAGTATTTCTAACTGTACTTAGCACAATATACACATGTCTATAATGGAAGTTTTAGTATTATTTACCAAGTATTATTCATTTAATCACTTTCACATTAATATTTTAAGTTTATCATAGTTAGAAACGACTAAATAATATATTTTCTGTGACTCCCCTCTACATATAATTGAACGCCACTAGTAAAATCAACAGAATCATATATCTGTTTTTCCATGTTTATTTTCTCAAGATGTTATGAACTTTGGAGGACAGTGACATAGTAACACTGGCAGTTACAGTGTGTGTGTGGGGAGGTTGTAGAACCCTAAGGTTGATGGTTGGTGTCTTGCTCACATGTTCTCAATCGTATATGTTTAAGCAAGATCATGCTGATACTGGAGCCTGCTCTTTCTGATAGTTTAGCTAGTCAGCTTGCCCAGGGATTCCCTGTCTCTGCCTCCCACATGGGGGAGCTTGTCAGGCCAACCCTCCTTTTACCTGTCTTCTAGGAATGTAATCCCTGGTTTTTATATGTGAGTGTGTAGTTTTTTAGCCACTTGAACATTTCCCTGACCCCATTCCAATTTTATAAATGTTAAAACTACCAGAAACTCAGTGGTCAGTTTGGGTTTATAATATGCTCATTCACATTGGCTACTAAAAACTAAGAGTTCCTGAATTACTAAAATTACACTTAGCTTACAAATACAAGGGGTTATTATTTATTCATGTTTCTATTCCCCAAAGCAAATATATACATATCAGGCCGTAGGTAATGATATGATGAACAAATAAATGTGAAGATGAATTTACTTCCTATTTTTTGTTGTTGTAAAAGGTGTGAAGATTCATTGTGATGGCCAAAAGACAAGTCATGAATCGCAGTGTTCATCATTGCTATATGGAAAAATGATTATACATGAATCAGTTCTCTCTCTCTATCTTTCTCTCTCTCTCTCTCTCTCTCTCTCTTTCTCTCTCTCTCTCTCACACACACACAGATACATAATCACATATATATTTGAAGATAACAAAAGTTATTTAACCTTTAACCTGATTATGCAAAAATGAGATTGAAAATAATATATGACACAGAATGCTCTATTATTGATATGGAAGCAATAGTATTAACTTAGGCTCTCTTAAAAGTGTGAATAAACTACAGAAATAGCACAGCAAATTCACTGACTAGGTTATAAGTACTGCATTTTTATAGAAAGTGTTAGATAAAATTAGAGTCAAAGACTGCATTCTTCCCTTGGTGTGTTGGAACACACCTGTAATACCAGTCTTTGGGGTATAAAAGCAGAAGGATCAAAAATTCAAGGCCAGCTTGGATTTTCCAGTGAAACTCTGTCTTTAAAAGAAAAGGATTATTTGTCTTCATTATATCCTAAACCTTCTGATTCAGCACTAATCATGATTGTAAAACATTCATTATTTGTTTGGATAATTATTTAATGATAAATAAATCATCAAATGTGATGGATGCACATTTTCCCAATTACATATTAAGTCATGTGGTGTCAAGGATTGTGTCTATTTTACTTCCGTCTTCTCAACAATTAACCCAGGTCTGGGTACCTACCAGACACCCAATATATATTTGTAAAGTGACTGGATAAATTATAAATATGATTCTATTTAATTAAATAGAGGAGACTGTTGGAGAAATAATTATTATGAACCACATGAAATTTTTATTAAAGTCAAATATACTTTTTTGGCATGTTACCAAGCAGCTACAAAATGGAAACATGGAAATAGCTTCCAAATTGAGAATAAAATTCCCAAATTGAAGCAAATAAGAAACATAATTGTCATCCTAAACAAAATAATACACACACACACACACACACACAAACACATATACACAATGGATGTTAAGCAAGTCCTCTACTACTGAGAACTCCAGCCAGGTACCTGCATATTTCTAGTATAAAAGTGAATAATACTTTGTGAGATGCAAATACAATCACACTGGTTTAATTCTACACCCAAAACTAAAATTAGCTGTTGCTGAAATAAGCTTCAGACAGTTTGAAACCTCATAACAAATATCCTGGTCACATGTAAGTTTTCTGAGTAACTTCAGCCTGCCAAGCCAATAGAAGACATAGGAAGGACTTTGAAAGTCTGAGTCACTAAAGTGGGCTAGCAAAGAATGCCATTTTTAATCATCTTGGGTCAATTTATGAGGCTGGAACTCTATCAAACATCTAGCTATCCCCTGAGCTTAATTCAGGTATATATAGTTCCAAATTCATAAAAATTTGGTGTCATAGGATCATAACAGAAAATGAAAGCACTGCTACAAACCAGAGCCTAATGTGTCAGCCACATATCTTCCTTCTAAGGGACTTTCTGGGTACCCAGAAAGGGGAAAGAAACAATTCTCAGATATATAGCCCACCTAGGTAAAGCACTTTCAAATGTACTTCATTTATTTATTTTAGGCAATTTTTGGCTCAAAGTCATACAAAATTACTGTCTCCAGTTTCACTCTGCTCTTTTGAAAGAGTCCAGATTTTGTGCTAAGAGTTTAAAGCCACAGCAAAGAGCTAGGCCAAGAGGGAAACCTTTTGAAGAGTTCTCACAGCTGTGAAAACACAGGCCTCAGGCTGTGTGTAGAGTTACTTCAAACAGCTGCTTCAGGTGACTAAACACCTTGAGTCTCATTCATCAAGTGTTGTTTATACTGGCTGACAGACCAGACTTGGAGAATTAACTCAGAGAAAAAAGATGTACTACATACCAAGTATGGGAAAGGAAGCTAGCTACTCAGATGTGTAGCAGGAAAAAGAAGGAACTTGACTAATTTTAAAAGAAAACAGGATTAATTTTATTTTATGTTAACACTGTAGAAATGTGGCATCTTTTTAATCAAATTTGAAATGACACTGATGTCTTATCATGCATGGAAACACTTCAAACATATGGTCATAAGACATTTAGTTAATTAATATTATGAGTCCGTAAGTTAAGTCACAGGTATACCCAATACATTGTGTCACAGTTTCTTTGTAAGGAAAATAAGGTTTACTTCTTGCCTAGGGCACTATAACCATTTATCTGCTGAAGGCTGATAGACAGGGCTCATCACTCAGCATTAAAATTTCTTTCATGCATTCTGCTCACCAAGGTGAAATGATAAAACGTTTTGAGCCATGTAACTATTTGCATGGATCAAAAGAATGAAATACACTAGCATGGGTCAGTGTCAGGCAAAGTATTCCCAGTTAAATAAGCTTTAAATATTGAAAGACAGCTTTAATATTTCCTTTTAATCAAGAAATAAGTCATTTGATTTTTTTCCATCATAACATCAAGATGGTTGCTAAAAAACTTTTCCTAGCTTCAGCTCCTCAGTAAGCAGAAAAAAACTCTACCCTGCTGCCCTCTCCTGCGTCAAAGCAAATGTCATCTGTCAATTCTAATAGAATTGACAACTAGCTTATCATTTACACTATGGTAAGTTTCAAAAGTAAAATAACTTTTTAGTTCCCCTAACCTTCTCCTATCAGCTCATGGATGATAGTTAAACACTATGTTTTGTGATTGTTTCCCACGGTTCCAATCATGTTCATTCCTTCTAATCAAAGACTCTACAGCATCTCTAAAACTGTATATTGGGATCTGGATTCCATTTGCATACCTGAGATTTGGCATTTCTAACAATCTCCCAGTATGGACAGATGCTAATGGAGGCAGAGCCAGCCCTTGAGTAATCAAGATTTGTATTTCAGTTCTGAAGGATATTGGTGAAAACAGATTTTCTACTTTTCTTTAACCTTAAAGGCTACTTGGAACACTCACAAAAAGGGACCTAGCATGACCACACTCCGGAAGACCCAACAAGCAGCTGAAAGAATCTGATGCAGATATTTGCACACAACCAATGGGCAGAAGCAGCTTATCCCTGTGGCTGAATTAGGGAAGGCTGAGAGAAGCTGAGGAGAAGAGCAACCCCGTAGGAGGACCAGCAGTCTCAATTAATCTGGATCCCTGAGATCTCTCAAACACTGGAAAAACAAATAGGCAGCATGCACCAGCTGATATGAGGCCGCCAACATACATACAGTAGAGGTCTTCTGGGTCTGTATTCATTCAGAGATTGAAAGACCCCCGTGGAGAGACCCCCACTCAAATCTCAGGAAGACGTGCACCCAAGGAATCACGAGAGACTGTCTTGATGTAATTACAAGAGGTAGTTTAATTTCTGGGCGCTCCAGGCTGACTCCATACCTATCTCACGCAGGAGATAGTGGAGCTGACCACGAGGCTCGAAAGTTAGGGGTTTATATAGGAAAAGGGTCTAGGGGAACAAAGGAATCGGTATGGTTACACATGATTGGCTAGTTCAAATATTAATTAGTACGTGCAGAACAGAGTGGAAAATTCCTAAGGTTGGTGTTAATCTGAGTCAACAAAGCATCTGACCTTAAACCATATCTAAGAGGACCCACTACCCAGTGTCTGCCCAGACATGTCCTTGCATGCTTTCTCTTCTATATCTTTTTGGCCTGTTAGTTCCCAGAATGTCTTAAAAGCTTGCTTTTGCCCAGGCTTATTTGGACATATTTGACCTTGGTCCACTGTGTTTTTTTCAAACCTGCAATTTTCTCATTAGCCCAGCACAAGTCTTAAATTTAACTCTTTCAAGATGATGCATCTAACCCTCAGGAGACTGGAGGCCCCAGGGAGTTTAGAGGTCAGGTGAAGTGGGAGATGGGGATATCCATGTTGAGATAGGTGGTTGGGGAGGAGGTTTGGAATGTGGAACATTCAGAGGGTGGACAGAGGAGGGGGAAATAAAATATGGAGTATAAAAAATAAATTTACTAATTAAAAAAATTAAAAATAAAACACAAATATTTGAAAATAGAAACATATTTCCCGAAGAAATAATTGAAAGAGTAATCAAAAACCAGGTTAAAGTCAATATAATATTTTATTTTTAAAATATAGAACCAAGTACTAAAACCATATGAATCATTGATATATAGAAATGTACATTCAGATCTTTATTCAAAAGGCACCAGGAATGATCAATGATCAAAAAGAGAAATGATATTATACAACAATAAAATTAAATATGCAATTTTCATGATCAAAACAACAAAAGCAATGAAGTCAGCAAGAAAGGTAGAAAAATAGGCAAAATATAAAGAATGGGTGTTTTACATATTTGTGTTCATATTGAGCATATGTGTTTGTGGATGATGGGCACATAGGCCACAAGATGGTTTTAGGAACCATTTGTTTTTTTTTTGTTTAAGGGTCTGTCATTGATCTTGAGTTAATAGATTGTTAGTCGGGATGGTTGGTACATTCCAGGGACCCTCCTGCTCCAACCTCTCTAGCACTGGTTTATAGATGTGTTTGAATCTGGACTCTGGAGATCAAATCCAAACCTAGATGACTGATTTCTAAGCACCATACTGATCCCACTCCTTACCTACAGAGGGACATGTCTTCAGAATCCACTGTCTTACAGTTTAGAATTGTCAGGGGTTCAAACTAATCCTCTTTTAAAAGCAAAGACAGGGAATCACTATCAAGTTTAATTAATGCATTTATATTAATATCAGTTTATAGAGAGTAGAGATGTGAAAATAATTTCTCTCACCACAAATTTTCTTTTCATCAAGTATAATTTTGACCCTTTAAGTAAATGAAGAGTTGAAACATTAGTAAATTACAACTATGTGTGGAAAAAAAAAGGAGAAGCCAGTGCTTTAAGAGAAAGTTCGCTGGAGAAGTACAGGGAGAGGGAATGGGGACCATGCAGAAACAAAGTAGGAGTGTGGGGGGGAATGCTAGGAAAAGAAAATTAACTTGCAACATTTACTAGTGGTTTCCATCCCATCTCAACTGTATTACTTAATATGTCAGACCAGGTAAGCCCTGTAATCCTAACTAGTGGAGAGGCCGAGGCTAGAAGATCACAAGTTCTAAGGCGTACAAAGGCTGTAGGGTGAGTTTAAGGCTAGGCTGAGCAACCTGAGTCAAAATTAACACACACACACACACACACACACACACACACACACACACACAATGAGTGGAGATATAGCTCTTTGATCTTGTACTTACTTGGCATGTATGAAGCCTTAGGTTCAGTCTTATGAGTGCAAAAGGAATGAGTAAATGAATTAGTGAAGGACTGAAAGAAAAGGAGAGAAAGAATTCCACTTAAATTCTGAAGTTGTTACTACTTATAGATTATTAAGCCATGGACTAAGTTAATAAAGCACTATATAGTACATCTTAATACACTGAAAGAGGTTTTGAAAGGTTAGCAAAGTGAACTTAGTGACATTAGAAGAGTCTTACAAAGTTGAAATAATGAAACTATTCTCTAGGTCTTTTTAAGATGAAGGAGCACATCTGGACCACAAATACATCGATATTTTTCTCACTCCTGACCTTTGACAAGAAGACACACTTTCCATGCTACACAGAAACAATTAAATGTGAACAGAGAAACAATATCACTGGGAGGGGAGCTCCTTGGTCCTACGGAGGCTCTATGACCCAGGGTAGGAGAATGCTAGGGCACTGAGGCAGGAGTGGGTGGGCAGGTGGGAAAACACCCTCATAGAGGCAGGGGAGCTGGAGGGGATAGGGGGTGTATGAAGGGGAGACTGAGAAGGGGGGTAGCATTTGAAATGCCAGTAAATATAATAAGCATTAAAAATGAAAAAAGAAAAAAAGATCACCCATGAGGAGTTATGGCTCCAGGGGCAACACATTGGCTATAAGGCATGCTGGTAACCAATCAGCCAGTTAGGACAATGAGCCCTGATTAGGAAAATGGAGGGGGCAAACACAGTGGCCACAAAGCACATAGATTAGGAGTCATTATGGCCTGTCAATTAATATAGATAGTTCCTACTGCTTAAGGAAAGGGTTAGTGCAGGGAACAGTTGTAGCATGTTTTTTATCTCTCCCATACTGGTTCTCTGAAATTCTGTGTTGATATTAGTGGTACTCTACATATGTGACTCCTTTAGCTGCATAACAGAAAAGGAAAATTAAGCTGGAAATATATTATAATAGAAGTTATTTGTCTAAACATTTGGTTGACATAATTTTTATAAAAATTAGATTTTTTTGTCAAAGTACAAACATAAATTAAAAGAAGACAGCATTTGAAAAACACTCCCAGGGCAGTGTCCATGAACAGCCTGTTTGAGCAGTAACTCACAGTAAAGTGATCTTGATGCATCTCACCCAACATTTTCTTTCTGCTCTCCTACTCTGTACACATTGTCATAAGACAATGAAACCCAATTCTTCCCTCCTTTCTTACTTCAATTCTTACATCATTTGCTTGGAGAATTACTGCTCAGAAAAGATGCTTGTCTTCTGGGGTTCTTTTCTGTCCACCAGTGACTGGAATTTTCAGTTTCATTAGTATTTATCAAATAACAGATACAATCAAAGAACAGATCTCTATAGAAGCAAGACAGGTCTCTTCCACTAAAAGGACAAACTGACTTGAACCGATAATCTAATGTGTGCAGACCTTAACTTAGATTGTGGCGTTCCTCCATTTCTCTAACTTTCTTTCTGTATTGCTCTTCTACCTGTGACCTTAAGAATACCCTTAAAAAGTCACCGTGTAATACATCAGCCCTGCAGTCACTGGCTTGTGAGCATATTGGCAGCCAGTAGCTTGCATGTGCTTCTGATTATGTTAATGAATTAGAGGTCAAGGCCTTTGACTCTTCAGTTAAAGCAATCTGAATCCGTTTAAAGGTAAAATTAAACTAAAAGGAGTTTTGGTTACCTCATAATCTTGCCAAAAATAGCTCATTTAATATGTAGTGAAGTCTGGCATAAATGAAGGTTTCTTCTTTGATCTCTGTACAACAAAGCTAGAAAACATAATTTTCCCAGTTCTAAGAGTGATAATAAAATATATATTTTACTCACTGAAGCAAATGCAGTTACTCATATTTTCCACTTAACGTATGGGATAAATTCCATCACAACTTCACAAGGTGAAAATGGTCAAATGTGGGCAAGCTTGGCTTTGACTTTCAATCTGCTCCTTTGAAAGCTCAGAGAGACAGCTGCCTGGCTTTCTAGCCACATCTTGTTAACACGTATCAATAAAGTGTGGGGTGGAGTGCTGATCCCCAGTGTGTGATTCAGGCAGGCTCTCCTCAGCTATCAAGAAATCAACACTTTGGGACTTATGTGGGTTCCTGAGTCAGGGGGAACTGTCTATATGTCATTGTGGCTTGTTTAACATAACTGACAAAATAATTCTTTGCAATGATACACTCATTCTGATCTTCAAGCAGCAGGTGACATATCATCAAAGCTCAGCTTGCAGTTCCAAACGGGTAAAATCAAGGAAGAAAAGAAAATGAAAACACTCCGTTTTTGTCATCATCATGAAGGGTTAGACACATGAGTAGGGTCAGATTGTTTAGAACTGATCTGGGAAAGTATTCTTTCACAGGGGAAGTCATAAAGTGTAGTCCTGAAATAATTTCCTATCTTTTAAGGATACTGCTTATCTTAAAACATAAGGCAGATTAATTTTAGCATTCATGAGAACTTTGTTGAAATGCTATGTGACTAAATATTTTTCAAGTGGATTTCTAGGGTAATTATATTAGTCAAAGTTTATTAAACACTATAGCTATCTAAGTACTTCACATATCTGAAACATTCATTGCCTGCACCTGATGGGGCAATTATGGTTATTACCCCCATTTTATAATGAGAACACTGACGTGGAGTGGTTGGGTAAATTATTCCACAGCATGTAAATAGAAGGGTGTAGACAACGATTTAAACCAAGCCTATCCCACAGACTCAGCATTCTTAACTGTAGAGTGTATTTGGAAGCCTAATGTGAGTGTCCCAAAGAATTTTCTCACCATTTCAATTATACTTTTTACTGCTAAAATGGGGAGAAAAGGATGGTGTTGTGAAGTTATATGGGGGTCTTGCCTGACACTGTTCAATTTGCACAGAACACAGGTCTCAAATAAGCAAGTCACTGAGGTTAGCCACGCTGTGACTTTGAGCAGGACGTCTGCTGACTGGAGAATAAGGGCAGTTACAGACATGTGAATAGGCAGGCCTTATTTGGAATGCATTTAGCCATGTGAAACTTATGAAAACCATTTGGGATTGCTTTATAGCTGGTCAGTTCAGCTACAGCTATGTTTCCCAGAACTTTTTTTCATGTAGGAACCTGGCATTAGAGTCAGCTATGGGGTGAAAAAGCCATTTAAAAGGCACAAGAGAAAAAGTTAGCAGTTTGAAGTCTAAGTCATTTGATGAAAGGCCTGCTTGCCATTCACATAATTGCTGATTCTGACCTTGATCTTGTTGGTGCAGACAGCAACCAGGTGTAGTGGATCTCTTCCTCAAAGGCTAAGGACCTGCCAATCTGCAGAAGACGTTAGGTTAAATTTATCACTGATGCTTTGGGAAGCAATGGGAGATGCAGCTCACTTCTCTCATAAGGTCCTATTAGTCTCTATTGTTATATATTATATGCAGTTATGTCCCCACTGCCTTTAGTTCCATCATTGGATGCAGATGTGACAGACTTACCAAGACTGCTTGTGGAGAGTTATGGCATCTCTGCTTACTTTAGCAGTTTTCTTGTTCTCTCTCACTCCCATGATATGCTTGCTTGAAGCTAGTCATATACCTTTTGTGGTAGTGTCTGGATTGCTTCAGGAAAACTTTCAGAATTTGGGGCTATAGGTGTTATAAAGGGCAAAGGCGAAATAAAATGGATCAAGCACAGAAGGATAGCGTAATTGACATATAAATAAGTCAATAAAATGTAGTGCAGCAAAATTATAAGGGGACTTAAGTATGTACATGGAATTTCTAAGATGGAACTTGTTTCACTAACAAAAAATAAAGATTAATATAAATAACATCATTCAGTGTTTTAAATAAGACTGGTAGACTTCCTTAACCTCTTTGTGGGTGTTCCTACACAGTAAATAATAGCAACATGAAATTGAATTTGATGGCTTACCACTAGCTAAATCCCATCTGCAGAGACCCTCAGGACAAATTAATTTTTATCTAAAACCACCTACCCACAAGCAATGAATAGAGTCTGCCTACAGCAATTGTGTACATCCTAGCTGCCAGAATTTGACTATATTTGATGACGAATTATGTATGAAGAAGAAAAAAAAACTTCAAAGTGCTAAGAAACTTATTATAGAAAGCATCTCTAACTCTGAAAGGAAACAAAAAACTTAAATATGGCTAGCTTGCCATATATATTGATTATTATTGTGCTCAGCAGAAAGAGAGGGAAGAATTTAGAAGCCATAAAGGGATGGAAAGATGAACAGAGAGGTCAACTGAAAGCAAAAGAGAAGCCAAGCAGAGAGAGAGAGAGAGAGAGAGAGAGAGAGAGAGAGAGAGAGAGAGAGAGAAGATATTTACTTCAGCAATGAGATGGAAGTGAACAGAAGTTATTCTATAATATAACAACATGCAGACACAGAGCCAAGGCAGCTTACTATACCATCCTTTGTGAAAAGCAGCTCCAAACAGTAATTAATTTAAAGCACTGGAGTTGGTGGGTCCTATCATCTCTGTATGACAGAAGAAATTTTCTCTTTTAGTTATTAGGTGAATGAGCTGGGAATAAATGAGGAAACCAAATACATGCAGAGTATATAATAATAGTTTTATATAATGTTGTGTAATATATTATACTATACATCATAGAGTGTCATTAGTGCTTAATAGGAAAGGCATTGGCAGAAAAATTAGGAAGTGGGAGGCATGCTGGGAAAGAGAATTCTTCTCTGAGTCTTTGTTCCCAGGGCAGATTAGAATGATATACTAACTAGTTTCCTCAGCTCATTCTGTAGAAATGTTTTTCAGAACTTAGCTCTTCCCTCCGTTTTCTACTACAAACTGAGCATAGAGCACCACAGGCTCACACAAAGGAAAGAAAGCACAGTAGTAAATTATCTTAAATACACCTGAACTTAGGAGATCCCAAGTCAAACTTTTCCCTAGCTCCCCCAATCCCCGCCATACAGGCACATAATTCTAGATTTATTTTGCCATTTAAAAGTTTACTTTGGCTATGGCTGAAATTTAATTTGTTCTTCAAAGAAAGACAACAATGGAAGTACAAAGGGGCTGCTTCTGTCTGCTCCCTGGGAGTTCTGAAAGTAATAATTATAAAATGATAGGATTCTTAATGAAAATGTCACTTGGAAAGGTTGAGGTTGACAGCCGCACCACTGATGTGTCATGAAATAAGTCACAGTGTAGTCACAACCATAAATACAACTAGATGAGGTGATTTTAAATCTACTGAGACTTAGTGTCTAAAGTTTAGAATTAAAATCCTAACAATAGGCATGCATTGAAATTCCTGGATAAACAAGCTGCTTTCAAAAATAGCCTTTAGACATAATATTATTAAAAATAGATTTAATGGCAGACTTGCTAAATAATGTAGCCTAAGAAAATTGACACACACATGCATCGACTCAGATGTACACAGTAATTATTTGCGGTATCTTTGTGTCTTTCCAATCTATCATGAGATCTGTACAAAAACACTGATTAGATCTCAGATATTTTTCTAAGGTTACATATGACCCTTGGAAAAACACACAATAACCCAGATACCCACATTGTATGCAAAGACTTCTGCCACAAATTCAGGAAAAAAAATAAAATGTCTTCTGTGTTATTTCAAGATTAATTATAGATTAATAGCAATATTGTGCCAAAGAGTGTGGCCTGAAGTCTTTCTCTATTTGCAGCTTCTAAAATATCTCATGTATAACAAATTTAAGAAGGGTTCAGAAAAACACAGCCTGTTACTGCATCCTTTAGCTTTACACTTTTAGAATTACCTTTCTTGACTCTTGTTTGTTGAAGAACTTTTTACCTATTTTCTCCATTTTTTTTTCTATTTGTTTTCCTTGTGCCAGGGATCCAGTGCAAGGCCTTGTTCATGGTACTGACCTATACCTCCCACCATGAACTGCTTTCAATAATTTTAAGTGGCAAGTAATTAAGCCCTTACTATAACCAATTCAATTTTAGTTACTATCATTACTTGCCATATATCCACTTTTATCACAAAAGAGTGTTTGATCTGGTTTTATTAAATCTAATTTCTTCTTTAGGAAGTTATCCTTCCTTGGACACTTTTAGTATCTTAGCTCTAAGATTGTTTCAGAATACTTCTTAAGTCCAAGACCAAGAAGACAAACCCAGGATTGTAAGCATGAATTCTTGATCCTGATACCTAATGATGGCACAAACAACCCTCACTATCCCACATATATTGCAAGGAAGATAGTTACTGTAAGTCCATCCCCTATATCATTGTGAGAAAAACCACAACATTTCTACATATCCCAATAAATTTCACATTGTGTGAAATTCATCTGACTGTAAATTAATTTATCTCCAACAGATGCTTTTGCCTAGGGGGATGCTCCTCAAAAATTGCTTTATTTCAATCAAGTTGTAAATTGATTGTACCCATAGCAGAAAAGTCAAGAGTAGGCAATACTTCCCAAAGAGAAGTTTAAAATATAAAACCAATTCACTTCATACTGCTTTTTTACATTCAATGTTTCTAATTTCTATTAGCTAAAAGTCCAAGGAAATAGAATGGCTTGTGGAAAAATGTACAGGGCTTATGAACTAGTAAATGAAGACTAAGGCTATAGACTTGCTTCTGCTATGTAAACCTCCATTTATACACAAACAAATGAATTAAACACTAGTCTCTAATGGAGAAGATCTTTAAGCCTAACTTGGCTTACAGATACTGGACTAGAACCACTTTCATTGATATCACTCTAGTAAATGAAGATATCATGCTTGAAAAATTAGGAATCCTTTTGAAATTATTTTCTAGACTCTTGAATTCACTCTTAAAATAATATTCTGATGGAAGAAATGCTTTAGTTCTCACCAAATGATTGGAGTACAGTTACTGACAGAAAGATTTCAATAAAGATCTCCTGTTGTGAATTATGTAGGACAGAGGGTGAGACCCACAGACTTGGTACAGTGATGATAACAAGATCCATATAGCACTGACCATGCTTGCTTGGGCAATATCTGCTTCTGTGCGTGCATGCATGTGTGCATGTGTGTGTGTGTGCATGTGTGCATGTGTGTGTATGTATGTGTGTGTGTGTCTGTCTGTCTTTTCTTTACTACTGGCAGAGTTTTTACTGTGGTCACCTCTAGAACATCTTGTTCTGCAATTGCTGTTCCCTAACCCAAGCTAAATCATATGGCTTAATTCCTTAGTTCCTTTATATTCTTTTCTTTATATTTTCAAGCTATTAGAACAAAGCAAAGTATCTCTGGGCATACTTCACATTTGTAAAGTATCCTTATTTATAATTAATTTAAACTAAGGATTCATTTTGTTGCTAGAACCTTATTTTTTTTTTTAGGGAATGGGAATACCACTTTTTGAATTATTACAGATTTGTTTTATTATTATATACATTAATTTAAAAATTATATGTATGCATGTTTCTTCTGGATGTTTGAAGGCAAAGACTTCCAGTTACAGACCTTGCCTATTATACATTAGATATTTAGTTCGTAAGTATATGTTAAATACAGTTTAGAGATATATATGGAGTTCACTATTCTTGTGACGCTTTCATATACTTCTTGAATCACTAAAATACTACTACTGGAAAATGTACTGAAGTTTGACAAATTTATACCTTTTTTGATAGTATAATTTCTCCCATTCCTTTCCTCACTCTTCACCTTCCCATATATTCGTCCTTCCTATCTATCAAATTTATGATCTATTTTATTAATTGTTATTACATGTATTGCTAAACACACATAAACAGAATATGCTTATTGCTTTCCTGTATCACTTTTTTTGAATTTTAAATCTGTTACTAAATATTTTGATATAAGTATAACTCATTATTCTTTTAAAATATGCTTTATCACAAAAGTATATATATTTTCTTAGGTAACTTTTTTTTCAAGTTAGAGAGTATTTGATTTGCTTTCCTTGCTGTACAAAGAAAATGACACTGTCAGTAACATATATTGAAATATCTATTAATCTGTGATGATAAAAGTTGCTTTTCATTATTAGAAAATAAATTCTAGAAAAGGCATTCTTTAAAAACACATATATGGCAATAAGGCATGTACATTTGTCTTAAAATAAGCTTTCAACATTCTCCCACACTTTTCTCACCATTATCTCCATCTGTAATAAAACATATCTTCTGATTGCAGCTATTTCTGTTATCTCAAGTCTGAATCTAATTTATTTGCTACTCAACCTTACTTTTCCTCTAATATAACATTTGTTTTTCATGTAATATAACCCAAAGTTTTGATTTAATTGGTACAAACCTTTTTTTTTTTCTGTAAAGACATGGTATTTTAGATTGAGAAGACAAATAAATTCAAAATAATCTGCCACTGTTTTACAATAAAACATCAAACAAACTAATTTTTATAATCCAACAATTTTTATTTAACTGTGTTTTAGATTACATGATTACATTGGGGAAACAGCAATATATACATTTCCAATACAAAGACATATTTATTATCATCATCATCATCATCATCATCATCATCATTATTATTATTATCATTATCATTATCATTATTTCTTTACATTCTGATTGTTCCCCTACTCCTTGTCTCCTCCACAGTCCCTCTCACACCCCTCATCCCCTTCTCTTCTGAGAGAGTGGAGGAATCCCCCTCAATTATCCCCTACCTGGGTACCTCAAGTCTCTGCTGGGCTAGATACTTCTGCTGAGACCAGACAAGATAGATGAGTTAGAGGAACAAATTCCATAAATAGACAACACCTTTAGGGACAATCCTCACTCTAGTTATTGGGCATCCACCTGAAGACCAAGATAAAAATCAGCCACATATGTTGGGGGAGGCATAGATCCAGTCCATGTATGTTCTTTGGTTGATTATTCAGTCTCTGAGACCCACCAAGTGTCCAGGTTGACTCTGTGGGTCTCCCTGTGCAGTTCCCATCCTCTTCAGGGCCCTTAGTCCTTCCCCCAGCTCTTCCATTATAGTCCCCAAGTTACATCCACTAGTTGTTGGTCTTTACATCTATCTGAGTCAGCTGCTGGGTAGAGCCTCTCAGAGGACAGTCATGCTAAACTTCTGTCTGCAAACAAAACAGTACCATTAATAGTGTCAAGGTTTGATGCTTGTCCATGAGATGGGTCTGTAGTTGGGTTGTTTTTTGCTTAGCCATTCCCTGAGACTGTGCTTCATCCCTGTGCCTGCATTTCTTATGGGCAGGATAAATTTGGGGTTGAAAGTTTTGTGGGTGGGTTGGTGTCCCTATTGTTCTACTGGAGTGTCTGCCTAAGTACAGAATATGGTCTCTTAAAAATGTTTTGCTTAAAATAATTTTGAAATACTTATCCTAAAGGATTTCACAGAATGATTGCAATAGTCTATTTTCATAACACAACATAAGTATGCCGATACATAAAACAACATAAGGTTCTTTGCCTGACACTGGCATTAAAATAATAATAATAATAAAAACTAATTTAGAAGCATAAGCAATCAGGTGGGTTTCCTGAAAGACTGTTTCATTGTTCAGTCAGCTACTACTTTACTTTTGTGAAGAAACATAAGTTGAATACCACAGAACATGTTAATTCCACATACATGGTGGTAGTTCATTCAATTTCTTTGCGATATGTGCCACTCAGCAGGCAATTTCTTCAACTCTTACTTCTTTCCCAATAGCCTTATTGCTCTGTCTCTACTTACCATGCAAGTTGAACTGATGCCTAAATCCTCTGATGCAATGACTATTCTACAGCAAGCAACTTATGCTCTGAAAATTGAACACTGTGGCTGTTAAAATACAGTCTTTAAAAGATTTTAAAGAAAACTGATAAAATTGATCCTAAAGCTATTATTAAGTAAGCATTTAGAAATGGAAGCTGTCATTCTAATCTATAAACCTAGATTTGACTGCAGATGTGGGAAGGGTCCTTGTTAGTTTTCATGAAAATGGTTGATGGGATTCTCAGCCAATTAGTTATCCAAGTACGTAATTATATTTATTGAATATTAAAAAGCACTTAGTATAGATTTTCTCTGATTTTTAAAAACTTTAATAATCATAAACAAAGCAATATTAAAGTCTGATATAAAAATAAAAAAGCCTGAACTTTGGGGATTTATTCATTTGGTTTAACTTGAGCATTTATACTCTTTTAGAATATTTTAAAGTCCTTGTTCTTTGGCATGCTGAAGGTGGCAGAGTACAATCGAAACACATCTAATTGCACTTATCAATTGTCAAATCGCATTAAGAAATCAAGTCTAAAATATTAATATAAGAAATCTTTCCTCATGAATCACCAATTGGTCAACCTCATCTGTTCCCTGGAGAAAGTTGGGCTGAACTTTTAGCCTAAATAGTTGTTCTAAAACCTGAAGCACACTCACTTTAACTGTGAATCATGAAAATAGCCAAAGGCACAGGACATTATTTATGTACTTAGATAATTAATGTAATTTAACAAAAGAAAAGCAAATCAAAAGACAACCAAGAAAAAGATAAAGCGTAGACTAACGTTTAGACATTTATATCACAACCCTACCAGAATGTGTTTTTCATGCACTGCATCATCTCAGAAATCAACCATAGCTTCAGGTCATGTTCCTGCTTCTCTCTCACCTTGTTTACTGATGTGTGTGTGTATGTGTGTGTGTGTGTACATGCATATGTGCTTGTGTGTGTGCGTGTGACAGAATGATCCTTTCCATTTTATCCCTAGACTCGTCTCTCCATTTTGGCCTAAATATTTCCCACTTCAGTTGTTATCCATGCTCTTTGAAACCCTTCTATCATTAAGTTTGCTGTAAAATCTTCCTATGAAATTTCATTTAAAAGACACTGAGGACACACTGTCATAAAGTATCATTGTGGCCTGTGGGGCATGGCACTATTAAGAGGTATGGTCTTGTTGGAATAGAAATAGCCTTGGTGGAGGAAGCGTGTCACTGTGTAGGTGGGCATTGAGGTTTTCTACTATTCAAATTCTTGCCCAGTGCAGAAAAGGGTCTTCATCTCTTTTCAGATAAAGAAGTATAACTCTCAGCTACTTATCCAATACGATGTCAGCCTGAAGGCTACTATGCTTCCTGCCATGATGATAATGAAACTGAACTTCTGAAACTGTAAGCCAACCACAATTACATACTTGCTTTTATAAAAAGTTGCCTTGGTCTTTTCTTCTTCTTCCTTCTTCTTCTTCTTCTTCTTCTTCTTCTTCTTCTTCTTCTTCTTCTTCTTC
>NW_022196897.1:33607428-33610718 GCF_008632895.1 Mastomys coucha | reverse complement strand
AACTCACTCTGTAGACCAGACTGGCCTCGAACTCAGAAATCTGCCTGCTTCTGCCTCCCAAGTGCTGGTATTAAAGGCATGGGCCACCACCACCAGCGCCATGGTCTTTTCATAGCAATAAAATTTAAACTAACTAAGAGACTCTTCCAGTACACGTGTTTGCCCTCTCCTTGCCGACATGACTTTGTATTGAGGTATTTATTCTAGAAATGTCGATGTAATGCCTGTATAGTGAGCTGCTCACAAACAAGAAAGTAAAGCTCCTTAATCATGTACTACAGCACTATCTTTTTAAATGTTAAAAGTTCACATAATTTGTTTTTCAATGAAATCAACTGCTCACACACCTCATCACATTGCTTTGCCTGCAGGGTCATTGCAAGAACTACTGTCAGAACAGTGATTTCTTTTCACAACTTAAGTCACTTCTACATTTGGGATGGCATGGCCACCATTATCTGAAAAACTAAGCATTTTCCTTGACCTATAAGAAAAGTAATTTACAGGTGAGAGCATCAACAAATCTAAATTGAAAGTACTTTACAAATAACATAATGTTATTAAAAATAGATAATAAAGATTTCTACCAACCCAAATAACAATATACCCAAGCATCTGTGGAGTGTGTGTGTGTGTGTGTGTGTGTGTGTGTGTGTGTGTGTGTGTGTGTGTACTGGTGTCCTTATTAGTCTTCCTTATTTATGATAATATTTTATACTATACCAGGTACTATGTTTAAATATGGTCAGAAAATATTAAATTAAAAATACCAGAAGTAAAATTTTCTAATTTGAAATCCTTTCTGTATTCAACATATTGATTCTGCATAGGCTGAAGAAATCTTTTGCTGTTCTCTACTCTCCTAGAGGTGTGAATCACTCATTTTTCTGATATATTCCTGGTGTACATATTACAAGTGATTAAGAGTTTACTGAGCACAGGGTCCTCAGTGGAGGAGCTAGAGAGAGGACCCAAGGAGCTGAGAGGGTTTGCAGCCCCATAGAAGGAATAACAATATGAATCAACCAGTACCCCCCAGAGTTCCCACGGACTAAACCACCAGCAAAAGAGTACACATGGAGGGGCCCATGGCCCCAGCCACATATGTAGCAGAGGATGGCCTTCTTGGATATCAATGAGAGGACAGGCCCTTGGTCCTGTGAAGGATCGATGCCCCCATGTAAGGGAATGTCAGGACACGGAAACAGGACTTGGTGGGTTAGAGAGCAGGAGGGAGGATGGCATAGGGGGTTTTCGGAGAGGGGGATAACATTTGAAATGTAAAAAAAGAAAATATCTAATAAAAAAAGAGTTCTTGTTGATCTTCCGTAGGACCAGTGTTTGGTTCCCAGTGTCGTGTCCAAGTGTCTACAATCACTGGCAGCTCCACTCCATGTGATTCAGTGGCTTCTTCGGATCTTTGTGGTACTTGTTCACATTTAATATATATTCACACAAGCACATGCACATAAAAAGAATAAAAACCTTTTTACAAATAAAAAAAATCATACATACATGTTTTTTACTGTCTTTGATTTCACATATCCAGTGGAATGTTGGAACACATTCCCCGTGGACAAGAAGATGGATCCACCCATCCATCTCTACACTTCTATTTAATCAACTATAAACCACTTATCTTATCACATATATCATTGTGTTAGAAATTATTAAATAAGATAGAGTTGTTAAACAAATAATTAAGAGATCAAAAAAGGAGGAAAAGTGTTAGGACACCAGTAACAAAAAAAAAGTAAACAACAGTTTCACTTGCCAGTTACCAAAGCAGAGCTAGAGAGAACTGTCAAAGCATCATTAGTGTCCAATATAGTTTTGGAACTACAATCAGTGAGGTTGCTAAAGTAATTCAAATTCCTGCATAAAAGTGCTATTGTAGTGAGGGGATGCAGAGCAAGCAACCAACATAGGTGTCATATTCTAATGGGATGGAGCAAGATAAAACAAAAAGCGAAAGCAATCACTGAAAAGGCTGTCCTGCATATTGGTACAGAAAATGTTTTCCTTGAAGGGGCATCATTGACAGTAAGTGAGGAGAGAAATGTACTCTGAAGAGTATTTTAGAGAAGTTCACAATTGCTAAGGCACTACTCTGATGAGGAATATGCCACACATTCAATAGCAAACTTTGGCATCTATAGCAATAGAGCCACCTGTAGAAGATGAGGTTAGATAGGTGAGAAAGAAGCAGCCTCAATAGGAATATTTAGAGTCATGATAGTCATAGAAATAGGGCTGCAATAAAGATAATGGGGCAAATTATGGAGTGTTTAACAATAGTGTAATATAATCACACTTAGCTTAAGGCTTTAAGCCAGTTACTATATCAATACCTTTTCTGGGCTTTCCATATGCATGTATAATGTTTTGTGGCTATATGTGTATGTAAAATGATAAAGTAGGGTTGGAGAAGTCTAACACCCTTTGTGGAAGTATAAGTGTCTGCATTGTTAGGTGCATTCTTCCTTACACTAACATAAGAGTTCATTCTAAAATAATTACTTCATGAGCACAAATATTTTGTATAGCATGAAACATCTCCATTGTTTTACATGGTGCATCTGAGTATTGAATAGCTCAGATGATACTGTTTAAAGGACCACTGGATGCTGAAGATGGTAGATTCATTTTTGTTACTTGTTTTCCTCATGTGTAATTAGCATGGATAGTCTACTTCAAATGTCCCACAGATAAAACTCTTCTGTTAAATACCATCTGTTTGGAGGTACAGTTCACTTTATTTAAGTTTTAATTTTTTTTCTAAGAATCTTTAATTAGAAATCACGTGGAAGTTGTGTTAACTATCTAAACTCCTTTGATTAACAAAGACAAAAAGGAAAATCAATCTATCAATATTTGGGGAGAAGATGTTTGTCATGACATTAAACACTGAAAGGTAGAGTTTATCGTGGGATAGTTCGAATAAGTTATTTCTGACCAAATAAGTTCTGTCAAAATAAGTTCTGTCAAAATAATGCAAATTGTTCCTTCCATAGAAAAATGGTATTGCTATGAATATAAAATTTACATTCATGGGAAAATCAGTTTTAACTTTAGGCATTAAAAGGAAAGTTTTAATATAGTTACATAGATGGCAAATTTTTCCTTAAATGCAAAAATAAATAAATAAATAAATAAAGTTCACACAGCAGAAAAAGGAACTTTAAGACTTATTTTTAGTTTTTAAATTCATGTGCTTGTATACGTGTGTGTGTGTGTGTGTGTGTGTGTGTGTGTGTATGTGAGAGAGAGGAGAGAGAAAGAAAGAGAGA